>NW_009952881.1:1801359-1825435 GCF_000747805.2 Chaetura pelagica | reverse complement strand
TTAGATAAATACAGAGATTTAAGGCACACCATGTCTTAAAGTGGATAGCTGATAAATGAAAGAGGAGTAACTGAAATCAGTTGAAGGATATTTTAGCTAAAACTCTGGGGCAGTTTAAACAGTAATGCTGCTTTTTTATTTTAGTTTTTTAATTGTGCTTTTAGATTGAGTGAAAGAGGTTTTCCTTTGTACGGAGCTTAATAGCTGGTAAACCAGTTGTGGTTTTGTTCCTCAACACAGTTAACTTGCTCACAAAGCAAGTAAGGACCTTCTGTATGTTTTGGAATGACACCTGACTGCAGATTTCTACAGTATCCTCTGTGTGTTTGTAAATTATCTGTGTGTTCATGTATGTCTGTTAATTGACAGTTGAGTTGGAGGGGCAATTTCAGCAAAAAGGAAAAAAGGCTAAAAACCTGTTTTGGGTGGCATGCACCCGAGGGCAGTGGCTTCTTCTTCTGCTCTCAGTTACTTCTCTCTCCTCTAATAACACGATTTCTTTAAAAACATTCTACATCTTTGGAAGAAGTCTAAATACTGAAGCATCTGAATGTGAACTGTTTAGGGACCTAGTCAGCTCTCTTCTGCCATGTATAATCCTTCATCATTGTCACTCCACCCTATTTATGTTATCCACCAAGACTTAATTTTGTCCGTCATCTGTTCCATACTGCAAATATTTTTTTATGCCTTCTATGACTTTGTATTGTGCATTCAATATACATTGAAGAGCTTTAAAAGAAATATTTTCCTGTGGCATTTTAAGTTACAAGTTTCTGAGGGTTTTGCTTTTTTTTTTTTTTCACAATGCACTGTGCTATTGGAGCAGAGGGGTGATTTTATATGTAAATCCAGAATGCCTAGTCTCTTTGATATTATGAAATGTGTTGATAAGATTCTACAGCAGATTTCTTAATAGTGGCAAAATTATAGTTGAATCAAAGCAGGACTCTTGATTCCCTTTTCTGTTCTCTAGGTATCTGTCTATCTTGTTCTTCCAGGCTATTGCTCTTCAGTGTTATTTTTCCAGTGTTATCTTTTTAATCTCTGTTCTCCCTCCTGTGATAGTTGGCTCCCTTCTCTCTGACTCAGCCCACTAGACAGCAACACAACCTAGATCAGTGATAGGTCAGTTAGTAATAATAATTGTGAATATCCAGCATACTCAAGAAAACAAGCCAGTGCAAGTGGCTCTGTGGGGGTAACAAGAGAATGGAAAGCTAGCTTTCAGCAGTAACTAGAGAGGTTTTGTTCTTGTGTAATAGCCTAGGTAAAGTAAAATAATGAAATCCAACTATGTAATGATTGGGAAATCTACATATACTGTATTTGAAGTGTCTCGTGCAGAAGCAGGAGAAAACATTTGTAGAAAGCCCGGCTGCCTGTCAATAAAGATAAATCATATTACATGGTTAGTTCTCATTTCTGCAGCCTGTGCTGTGACTAAATCTGATCTTCGCTGCTCTGAGCCATTGTGTTAGACCATCATATGTCATATTGTAGTAACAAAAATGCAAAGTATTTCTCATTCCAGACAATGTTGCAGTGCTTTCCAATATTATACAGTGGTTCAACAGGATAGAATCACTTTAAAATAGGAACCGTCCCTTCAGCAGCTCCGTTGCAAATGAATATAGATACCGCCTCTTAACGGTCAGGCTCTCATGATGTCCTGCTTTGTGTGGGTCAGAGTAAGTCTTTCAGTTCTCTTTTGCAACTGTGCTTTGAAAATCTCATTGTGGCATTAAGTGATATAAAGTTGGTTTCTCCACCACCAATGACTCTAGAAAGAACTAGTTAGTGACTTGGACTTATTTCTGTTAAAAAATATACATATCATTAGGAGGCCTCAATACAAGAAACACATCAAGGTGGTGGAGCAGTTCCAAAGAAGGACAACAAAGCTGGTGAAGGGTCTGGAAAACAAACCTTATGAGGAGCAGCTGAGAAAACTGGGGCTGTTTAGTCTGAAGAGGAAGCTGCTGAGGGAAGACTTTATTGCTCTCTATGACTACCTGAAAGAAGGTTGTAGTGAGGCAGAGGTTGGTCTCTTCTCACTTATAATTAGCAATAGGATGAGAAGAAATGGCTGCAGGTTACTCCAGGGGAGGTTGAAGTTGGATGTTAGGAAAAACTTCTGTACAGGTAGTCTTATTAAGCACTGGAACAGGCTGCCCAGGGAAGTGATTGAATCACCATCCCTTAGTATATTTAAAAATTATGCAGATATGGTGCTTAAGGATATGGTTTAGCAGTGGACTGATAGAGCTAGCTTAGTACAGTTAGGTTAAAGGTTGGACTGGATGATCTTATAGGTCTTTCCCAACTGACTATTAGATGACTCTATCAGATAATTATGGCTATGAAATAATTTGATATAAGTGAGATGTAAATGTAGATTTTGGTTAACTGTTGAGACATTAAAATTTTATTTACCTATGGTTTTGTTCAGATTTTAAAACAGCTCTTTCAGTTTAGAACTTTTGATAGAAGGATTTAACCAGAACAGAGCTATACTTCCGGATTGTTTACAGCTTGCTAATTACATGGTAATGCTTCAGTCACAGATCTTTTTATTCTGCCAGATGACATTTTCCTGAGACAGAAGAAATTATATCAGTCCATCAGAAACCATTGAAAAAGTGCTTAAGTCTATTACCCATATGTATTGATATTATTATCAAAGAAATTCTAGGAGCTGTTACAAGGAAATGTCAGATAACAACTTTGTGAGAAGCAAGGCCTTTCAAACTGCCAGGAAGAATGATTTCCTGAACTGGATAGCTGGTGTTTCTGTATTAGTGGCACTGGACTCATAGTTGCCTGGACAAAACCCCCTTGTTAGATACTACTTTCTGAGTTGTTCTTGCACCTGAGAACTCCTGAAGGGCCTGGTCAGTCTCACTCCTGAAGATATTTAGGCACCTTGCTCTCAGCTGATTTGAATATCTGTGACAATCTTAACCATCTTGTTTCTACCATCTTGTGTTTAGCTGTCCATGTCTGTTTGATAATTTCTTTCAGAACAGAATTGTTACGTGCCTGGTGCTACCAAGCTAGTTTCGGGAAATGAGATTTAATGATCAGAAGAGAAGATATATTTTATATGCTACCTCTTACTGCCAAGTCATTGTTTTCTCTGTTAAGCCCTACATTCACTGTGGCAATCTAAGCATTTGTGGTATGAAATCCTTCAGCTCTTAAGTAGTTCAAAACTGTGGGTATAAAGAAAGGTCAGTGGCCTTGAAATCAAAATGATGTGCTATATATAATTCAGTGCCTCTGTATTTTATTTCAGCCAAGCCAAATCAAATGAGACAGATAATATTGATAAAAGATAGTTTGAAAGTTTTGTACTAAGCTGTACATGGCTTCTGGGGAAATACAGTTGTGACAAATATGCTGGGAAAGCTGGAAGATTGGTTCAGAAAACTACTCAAAATTTACTACCAGCTGAAATCCTACTTTCCAGTTATAGAGAGCTTGATATCCCTGGTAAAACAGTAGAAAATAAGAACAGTAAGAAAGGCAAGGAGGGAGCTCCTAACTCATCATTATGGCCATTATGTAGTGGCTTTCACATGCTTACAGTCATACCTTGCCAGGCTGGAGCCTATAGCAGCATAAATAACTATAGCTCTTAAGCTCTCTTGGACTGTTAAAATTCCATTTCTATAAAAGTAAAAAGCATATTCACCTGCAAAATATTTTCCCTAATGGGTAAAATCTTGGGAGTTTTCGTACTATCAGTGGATTATCTCAGCTCCTTCATGAACTTGAAAGGCAAGGGGAGTCATCCAACTCTTACCAATTTCATTTTGTCTGCAAAAGGTTGTGGGGGTTTTTTTGGTGACGTTTTATTCCTTCTTTTTTTTTTTTTTCTCATAGCACTACTTTTTTTTTTTTCTTTTTTTTTTTCTTTTTTTTTTAATGTGCGTGCCAGGATTTATGACTGAATAAACCAAATATAGAACAGACCGCTTACATAATATTTAACATATGTTATAATGTCAGATGTGAGTTAATTTTAGAAAGAGTAATGGAGAGAACCAGACAAAATGGATCATCACTCTTCCCTGAATGTGATTAAGCAAAGAGGAAGGATTCTATCCCACCCCACCCCTGTATTCGGTATAAATTTCCTGCGAGTCCTATAGCAGAGGAATATAAAACTGACTTCCAAGTGAATGTAGACAGATGTTGGGTGGTCCTGTTTTGCACATAATTACTCAGTGCTCTCATATAGAAACACACTGGTTCCCATCCAAGTAAAAAGCCTGAAAAATAGATTCTTCATCACATTGTCCAATCTAAAGGTAATGTATTCTGTTAAGGAATAGAATTCAGCTAAGAGATGCCTCAGCCATTAATAGAACATTAAATATAAGATCAAAACCCGTTTGTTGCAGAATTCTGAAGTAATGTGGGTGTTGTAATTCAAACTATTAAGACTCTTATTTTGCATGCGAGTATGTGTGATGGTAATGTCTTTAAATCACTATTCATGCTGAAGAAACTTTGTTTTGAAAATAGATTTAGTTCTCGCATGTAAAGAAGTAACTGAGAGTCAGACTGTGATCTTCTCTAAGACCACTTCCTACATACATAAGTAGTGGCTGATGTTAGTCACATAGTCTCGTGTTAATAGGTGCTCAACACTGTGCATAAGGTATCTGCTCCTCAAATGCCAAAGCCCAGTGATTGGCAGTTTATACTGAATCTGGAACACACTATCTTGTACAAAATGGTGAGATAATAACACTTTACAAAGGCAAGCTGATTGTTTTTCTTTGTTTTGCGATGTGCAGACTGGTCATGCTTAGGAGTATCTATAAAGTGTATCTGGCTAAAGATGGGTGGAAAGTAAAATATGGGTGTTAGCCTTTTGGATCAAGGGGAATTTTCTGTGACACAGAATCAGTTCTATTGGATTATGATGTCTCTTCAAGGAGATAAAGATGCAGGTTCTTTTTATTTAGGAAACATAGTCGTGAGTCACCCGAAGTAGTAGTTTGGGGGAAGAAGTGGAAAGCTCAGAAAACTCTCCTTACTGTTCCACTTCATTTTACTTGCTTATCTTTTAATATTTTTTACTGGTTATTTCATATTACTCCTTCATCTCACACTAATTCTCAGAATAGCTACTACTTCTTCCCTTAAAATACTTGTACTTTCAGTTCAATGAGCCTCTTACTACAGGAAGATCTAGAGAGACTAGTTATAGAAACAATTAGACATAACTTCTGTTATGACACCACTTTTAGTTTGCAAGTTTTGTAGAAGTTAATTTTACTGAACATATAGCAGTGTAGTGGATGTCTGGTGGAGCGCTTCAAGTTATTATCAGTGCCCTGGTTCATCTTGTTTAGATATTTGGTTGTTATTTTTTAATTTAGTGACAAAACTTCTACAATGATAAAAGTATTTTAGATCAATATAAAAATCCAAAGATTTTCACTTTAGTTACAGTATTTTAAAACAAAACAAGCAATCAAACAAAAAATCCTAAACTTCAAAGAACTTTGGGAATTCACTTAGGAACTAAGAGACCATTTACTTTGATATTCTTCAGCTGAAAATTACCAAGGATTCTGGCTTGTCTGAATTTCAGCTTATCTTCCACTCATGCTTTACTGGAAATATTATACAAGCTGAATTTTTTTGTAGTGCAGCATTCATGAAGAGAAGTATGCAGAAGCTGAAAGGTCAGCAGTTCTACATTCTCACAGGTGTGATGCCACAGTATGTTTAGAAGAGCATTCCTTAATTGCATATTTTAGGAAATTAAGCTCTTCCTTTTGTAAAGCTACCTAAACTACATTTGGTGACAGGGTATTACTGAATGTCCATCCTCTGGTCAGGTTTCAGAAGAAGAGTCAGAAGTGAAAGCCATTGTTACCAGCTGTAGGAAAACAATGTTTTTCTCTTGCAGTGAAGCTGGGTTCTGTGGATGCTGAACTTCCAGAATATTTGTGGTGACCTAATGCTGTGGTGGGCCGAGTCCTGCCTAATGGCTGTAGAACCCTGATGGAAACACTGGTGTGTTGTAGCATGGTTTACTTTGGTTAAATGAGGTTGCAGACTACAAGCTTATTTTAAGGTGGTCATGATGGAAAAATTGTGTAAAAAAACAATGAGAGAAGTTCTATTTGACCTTTCATAGTAAAAGATCGGGGAGAGGATGCATGCAAGGGGGTATGTATGAACTGGGGTATGCATTCTAAATTCCCTCTGCTTCCACATTGCACATAACAAAAACCCAAACCAGAACAAAACCCATAATGAAAAAAAACCAGGGTTTTTTTAGGGTAAATTTAAACTAGAAGGGTATCTGGCACTGATCTGAAGAAGTTGATAGAATTTGTCAACTATATAACATCACTTGATTAATGAATTTTCTATATTCAGAGTATCTCATTTTTGTTATATTGCTGCTAATGAATAAAAGTGACCAAAAAACCCCTAGCTTACTTTTAATTAATATTGACTTGGAAAACAACTTAACTGTCATCAATAGCATACATAGCTAAATAGGTAAACAAAAATAAAAATGGAATGAATTTCTGTAATAAAGCAAATAATGGGTAAATAAGTTCCTTGCACAGAAACACAGTTATCTTCTCATTTATCAGTCTAATAGTCTGCTTTGTGTTTTTTAGAAGTAATTTTCTAGAAAGTCAAAAAACGAGTTCAAGTTCTGGGAATGAACTCAACAGAAACTCTAGTAAATGTCTCATCCTGTTATCCTCTATTTAGTAGTAGCTGACCTGTTGATTCAAGATCAAGCTTTGAGTGCAGAGATTGCTCTTACTTAATCATACTAAAACTCTGACCACTTCTCACTATTAAAGCAAAAATAATCAAAGCTTTAGTTGTATTCAGATTCATTTATAATGTTTGAAAATCAACTAGGTAGAGAGCCCATTGTAGGTTATCACTACAATATTAATGCAAAGTTTGAAGATAAAATTCTGCTTTTATTGTGATTATAGAATAGCTTTAAAAGTCCTATCATAGTCAGAGTTTCCTGACTGTCTGTCAGTGATGTCGTGGCCATGTCAATAATGGCCTTTAAGTGCAGGAGTCTGACTCTTTCTTTCTCTTTTTTGATTTGTATCCCATTTCATAATAGCAAAAATACACTTAAGGCTTCTTTCTTTGTAACACCACCCAAGGCATATAATAATCCTCCGAAAATGCACTACCTGTCATGTTGTATTGCGTAAATATAGGCCAGAAAAACCTGCCTTACTAGACAGGATAGTGTAAGTGCTACATTGGAATGGAATCTGAAGGCAAGGAAAAGTCTAACTATATGCTCAACTTCAAAACCAGCAGAATCCAGAATAGCTCCAATTAGATTTCAGACGCATGGATTTAGGGAAGGAAAAATCTCCATTTTTATTGTTGATCAAATCCCACAGATAGCATTAACTCTTGAATAGGCCAATACAGCAGCAAAGCAGAAGCTTCAGGAAAGAATATTCAGGGCAGACTGCTGCACCCTTCCATTGGAGTGTATCAGACTCTTCCTCAGTATTTTATTCTTTTTTAAACATTGATGCATTAGATCAAGTTGTTACGTAGATTCCTGAGGGAGGAAGGAGGGAATGCAAGATGAGAGTACATTCAGACAAAGGAACTCACCACAGCAGTAGCAGTCTTGAGTGTGTGCTTGCCCCCTTTCTTTTTAGCCTTACCTGTGAGGGAGGTGCGTGTGGAATAACACTGGTTGGATTCTGTGGCAAGGGAGAGAACAGACTCTTATGAAGCGGACTTGCTGTTGAAGGGCCTTCAGACTTGTGTGGTTTTAACAGACTCTCATCAGACTCTTAGGTCAGTGGAAATTATTGTATTTCATGTCTATGGCTTTAGAGAGTTTTTACTTGAACACATTATTGCAAATACCTTAAGAGAAAACAAGCATTCGGGCCAAATTTACCTGTAGGATGCTATTATTAAGAACTCCATCCCTATCTTACTGCTTTGTCAGTTATGATTTTAGCTGGTTAATTAGTAAAAAACCTCGAGTCTTTAAATAAATAGCTAAACCAAGGGAGAAGTGGACACTCTTATTTTATTCTTGGAGGACGTATTGCTTATTTCAAACAAAGCTGGTAACATTCCAATGTTCTTTTGATAAGCATATTAACCAAGACCAAAGACCATGGGAACAAAAAGAAAACGGCATTGTGGGTTATGCAAGTAAGCATTTTTGTTTTCATTTCTGTGCAGGACGAGTGGTATTGCAGAATGATATAGACCAGAACCCATTGTTAATACATTTTTGCTAGGAAGTTCTCAGAATACAAGGGGTCTCTGGAAACTAAGCTTTCAGACAAGGTCAAGGGTAAAAAATGCTTCTGGACACTGTTCTTCAGGCTAGCAGTCTAGTCTGTATTTTTCTCCTACACTGGCTGGAAACAGTAAAAATAACAGTTTAATTATCTCAGTTGAAATTTACTGTAACATGAAAAGTATACTGTCAACTTTGTTAAAAGAGCTTGCAGGTAATGTCTCTGCCCCTTAGTCCATGTGCCATTTTTTGCTGATTTATGGTAATTTTAAGGTCCTTTCTCATATTTTTTGAAAGCTCTAAAAAATAATAATAATAAAACACTAAAAGCACACTTGTGCTGTGCTACACAGACAATATCTAGTGAAATGAATTTAAACCAAACAGCTGTCAAATATACAAAGCAAACAAAGTACGTGCACTGTGGTTTCCAACTAAAAACTTTAATGTATATTTATAAAAATGGTGCTTAGGACAACAGATAATACAATCTATTATATTTCTATGTAGAAACAGTTCTAAGTTGATTATATTCCTTTAATTAAGTCACGAGCTAGGCCGCTTACATTGTAACAAATATTCTGTCCTTTTGTTAGTAAGAATCTTTCAAAAGACAGGAGAGCCTAAGAGAAATGGAAGCTATTCAGAGTAATGTATTCATATTTTTAAGATCAGTCTTTTTACATAAACAAAAAGTCACCCAGAATTTATCACAGCATGTTCTTGCATGCAAATGGTCCTATGAAGCAGACCTTTTATTTTGTTCCTCCTTCAATATGACTGCCTTCAGCTGCGTCTTGGAAGTTGTTCCCTTATCAGCGAGCTGATTTTTAACTTAAAGACAAAACACCTCTACTTTGTTAATATGTAGGAGCATATCTACAAGAAAAGTACAGTGTTTGCTTTCTGATTATAGAACAATGGATTTGTGGTGTAACATTTATAGGATTCACAACTACAAATTATAGTAAACAATTTTTTGTTGTTCTGAGTTTTAGATAGGTTTGTTTTTGTCTCAGTAAGTGGATAGTGTGGTCAGTTCAAAGTAATTTTTTTTCCATATTTTAAATGTGAAAACGTCTCTCTCTGAAATACATAATAGTTGCCTCTCTTTGCACTTCCCTCCCCCCCAGTGAGTGCTAATAAGTGGTGTTCTGGCAGACAGCTTTGCGTGCAACTATCCTTCTTCAAAGTTGCTGCTAGTTACTTTTAATAAAAAGAAAACTTTCTGTAGCCAGGATGTTCTCTTGCAAAATGACTGCCATTTTTTTCAAGTAAAACTGCAGCTAATATCCATGCAATTTGTGATTTCTGACAAGAATTGTTTTTTCAACTTACTGTTGGCCCTCTGAGGAAAAGAGAAACAAATCAGAAATTAGATTAAACTAGTTTGAACCTTAAGCAGCAAATATGTGTAAATCAGTCTTGTATGACTATTTCATACAGAAACTGTAGAGAAGAATTAAGTATATTTCTGTCAATCTCTAATAGCAGTTTTGTAAGTCAATCATCTTCATCAAAGGTGCCTTACCTTCAGACCACTTTGAGGATTTGCTACATATTAAAGCAGTATTCCAGTACCATGGTGCTTTCATTTTTTCAGGCCAGAATACAGTTTCTTATGTGGTAGCCTCTGGAGACAGCCCCCCTTACATTACCACTACAGGTATCTTCCATTATAATTGAAATCATAGTCAGAGTAATTTATATAGTTATATCTGTGTTTTTGCTGGGCCGAGACTGTTTTTGGAAATGACCTTGATGACCATGCCACACACATTCCTACTTGAATTGGTAGTATGCAATGCAATCCTGTTATCCTTTATGCAGCCTTTCTTCACTTCCCACCTTCTGATGAAAACTCAAAGGGGTATGTGGTTTTTAAACACTTAAGTCTGAGAGGGTTCTCTTAATTGTTCCTCACAAAAATTGTGTGTATAGAGAAACATGCTTCTTCAAGAGCTGGTCAAAGTTGAGAACCTGGTGTAAGAGAGATGGTTCAGGAGTTCACAACAGTACTTTTTTGCCTCTGCTCTCAGAAACTTGTAGTGCTGGTTGAATCTTTGCTTACTCCTGCTTTCAGTGGACTTGCTGAGAAAATTCCTCATGTTCCTTATGTTGTTCACCCCATGCTATCCCTTTTTGCTCTCTTTCCTCAAGATGGCCTGTGGTTGGCTGAAGTTCTTCTTTCTTTCCCTCTGTGTGGGAGCAGCAGGAGATGGAAAAGCCTAGCCCTTGTAGCTTATGTGGAGAGAACAGAGAACAATGCTTGCTTGCTAACACAGATGGCATGCTTTGTTTGGGTGTGTGGCAATGCTTGCTCTCAGACTTGTGCTTCCTGAGAGATAGTCTGCCTTTATAATCCTATTTATTCAGGCTGACAGTGTGTGAACTGGCAGAGGTCATGTTGTGTGTCAGTCTCTGAACTAAAGATCCCTGTGATTTGAAGATACTACAGTGCAGCTTGAATTTGGGTCTGATGCTGCATTTACTTCCCATGTTTTGTTTCTTGCAGAAAGTCAGAGTGCATAACTTGTCAGCCTTAAAATACAAAGAGGGAAAAAACAAAGAGGGAGAGAATTGTTTTTACATGTTCCGTGATATGTTCACAGCACAGATCCATGAGTTGTCAACACAATGAGGCTGGTGGCAAACTTTGCCAAGAGCCAGAAAAAAGCCTACAGGATTTAAACCAACATTGCTAATTTACTCCCCATGTCATCAAACCATATGAATCGTAATACCCTTTTCAGAGAGAAGGCTACTACTGTTAACATCTCTATAGATTACACTTTGTGTGGATTCTTCTGCTGAAATACCTATGAAGTCCGGTTCTGAATATTTCTTGTATCTGTATCTTCTCATGTTCACAAAGGCAGCAGCTTTTTTTTTTTCAAAATACCAGCCATTGTTTTTGCTCAATAAAGCTACTTGAAGATGAGTCTCACTCATTCAGAAGTGGTGTGGTTATAAGCACTGCCTCAGTTTCCCCTGCTAAAAAATTCAGAAAGTCATGCAGTAAAAGTTAACACAGCATATGAATCTTGGTTAGCAGCAATACACCCCTAACTTTCCTTCTTTTGAATTGCCAACACTCTAAAAAAAAAAAAAAAAAGACCAAAAAATACATTTGCATGTAATCATTAACATTTTTGTTTTCAATTGCCACTGAAAAGAATTCAGAAAAGAAATTATGGATAGATCCGACCGAAGAATGCAAATTTAGTTTTGTGGCAACATCTGAAGTTTCAGAATTTATCATTTTCATTGGATTGAAAACAAATCTCCTGAATACTTTTTGGAAAAAAAAAATATTTGAGTTAAAGTAGAAAGGTGTTTGAGTATGCTAGGAAGTCTTAATAACCCCCTCCTCACTTGTAGACGCATAAAACTTTTTTGTCCGGCCAACTGCATATCTGTGTTGTAGCTTTGATGAAACAGTCTTTAAAAAAACCTGCTCTTTCTCTGAAGTTGAAAATATTTTTGCTACTTTTAATAATAAGACACAATGAAATAGCCATGAGAAATTCTTGCAGTTCAGGCTATAATTAGTTGTAGTTTTCATTGTATCTAAATAGCAGACAGTTTTGAGTTTGTTCTGACAACAGTTTTCACATCACATTTAAATTTGAGGGCGTCCTTTGTGTATAGCAGTTTTACATAGCAATATGCAGTAATCCACAGAATGTGTTTTTGGTTCCAAGACCTGATGTAGGGCAGAACATCTGCAATAGTGCAGTAGCATCATAGTTGCTATTTCTACATGTCAAATTTATTCTAAGTAGAGAAATACAGACTGATTCCCTGGACTGGGTTTTATTTCATTTTTATTTTTTTTTTCTTCTTCTTGTAACAATTAGGAATGAGAATGCTAATCATAAAGTGAGGAACAGATTAAACAGTGTCATGACTGCTCACTCTTTTTAGCACAATGGTTGGTATACTTATGTAGCATTTGACTCATTAATAATCTGCATGAACAGCCATGAATTAAGGGAGTATAGGCAAATGAAAGGTACCTCTCTCAAAGCAAAAGGTTCTAAAAGCTGATATGTGACTACTGTCTTTGGGTACTTAAGCTGAGGAACATTAAATATTCAAGTTTTTTCATACAAGAGTTGTTCAGAGCTTTTAAAAATCCACCTAAAGAAAGCAGATTAGTTTTAGAAAAATGGGGTTATTATATATACATTGCTTCAGCTATCTTGGGATGTAGTATGGTTTTATTAGATTAAGCTATTAAGTATATGTGCTAAAAAAGAAGTGGAACTGATGGGGTGTTCTGAAGCTGTACTCTCTCTTGATATTAAGAATTCTCTTGTTGATCTTTTAATAGGATGAATTATTTTGAAGATGCAGAATGACTTGTGGAAACAAGTTATAGTGGCATATCCTTCCTGATATGCCTTTGTTTCCTGTGAGTGTTGTTTTTGGAAAGTAAAATTATTTGCCTGGTAAGATTGTATTTGTTTTCCAGGAATACTTTTGCTGTCCCCTGCTACAAAATAGCTACTTATGTCCACCAGCCTTGAGGTGACTACAGACTACAGACTGTGAAGAGCTTCTGGCTCAGAGAACCTATAAATAGCCTTTGTTATACTACCCTGTTGGAAAGTGCTAAATAATTTTAAAATGTAATTCCCTTTCAATTAACAGCTGATTACATATGATGAGCTACAACATTGTTTCCCCTGTGCAGATTAGGAGTCAACATAGTCAACGAGGTGTTAAATCTTCCCATACACAGAGACAATAGGAAGTGATTAAAGTAGGGACTATCCACTCATTACAAAGGAACCTTCCTTATCATTAGAATCCCTGACCCTCCAGGCTACATAGAGAATGCAGGTAAATAACATCACCTAATAGTAGTCACTTTTCTGAAAAGAAATACGTAAGGCTGACAAGAAATCTAATGGAGGAGTTTGGTATTGGTAAGAGGTCATTTTAGTCTCCCCTTTTTCATCAGTAGCATTCATTCCATCCATAAATATGAACGTTTCGTGTATGTATGTATTGTTGTAAAATATTGAAATGGGAATATGGTATTTAAAGGATTTGAATTTGTGTCTGAAAGGGTTTTTTGCCCTGCTATTGTAGACTTCCCTTACAATTAATATAAATGGTGAAAATTCCTTCTCCATCATGAGAACACCTCAGTAACACATTGTGTAGGCAAATAAATTCTGCTGTGAGTAGATAATTATTACCACCTAAATAAACCTTTTCTTGTCCTGATCAGTCAGTAGGATTTCATTGTAGTTCAGGCACAGGCCAGGGCTGAGGAAATTTAGCTTCATATTTCCTGACTTAGAGCATGATAATGTTAGACGATGATCCTTTTTTTTACTTAGCCTCTTGGCTTTCAAGATTGCAAGGGTAGTAACACTCTATTTCACTGACTCTCTCCATGGGGAAGTCTGGGGCCTGAGCCCATACGCTGCAGAAATATAGGTACCAGGAAATGCAGAGTAATGCAATATTTTTATCCTTTTGTCCCTCAGAGAGATAAAAGGGAGGCCAGTTGTATTTTTAGATGGAAAAATAAGTGGTTGCTCTTAAGTGTCCTGGGGTTACAATGTTGCTATGGTTATTCATTTCCTAGATTTGAAATGACCTAATTTTCCAATTAATAAGCCAACTATGAAAGGTGGAAAGGAGATGGTTTCACAGTTCAAGTTCTCTTGAGTCATAGGCTCTGGTTTAGTGAAAGCAAAGGGCTGTATTTTGCTTTTAAATGATGAAATGTGTGGTGGAAAACATAGTATCATGGCAAATAATCTGTCATGGTGGGGTGAACAATATGACATCATTCCCATTCTATTCTGCACTGTGAAAACTGTCTGTGCAGCACTGTGTGTTCAGCAGCATATGACCAGACTAGAGTAACTATGGCTAGAGCACAACTGCTGTATTTTGCAGCAGTTCCTCCTCTTTATCTTCCAGTAAAACTTCATACAGTGAACCTGTCACACTCTCCTCAACATTTTCAGTTCCACTTGCAGCCACCATACTTTACAGACAGATTGTCCTCCAGCTGTAGTTTTCCTAATGACGTATTTCTTGGGCAAGATGATCAGCTATTAAAGAAAAGCATCCCACCATCTTGGCTCAGGATTATTAGACTGGATTTCATCTCTTCTGTCTCACTGCTGTTTGGAGTCCAAATATTTTCAGCTGTATATAGATCCCATATAGAATTAATCTTGAAGGTACTTCACTGAAGCAGCCAACCTGAGAAGCTGGTAGGCTCACTAGTTCTTTGAATTTTTAAAATAATTTGCTTTAATTCCATGTCTGGGGAAAAATCTGCTGTTTATTTATAAGGATGCCAGGTGAAACAATCAGAGTGATCCTTTCTGGCTTTGGTGTCTGGAGATGTAAAATAACTGCCTGGAATTTATTTTAAGTTATTTCTTGTTTATGTTGTCTGCTGATATAACAAATAATAACAGCACTGACCTAACTGGGATGATTCCACTTTAGGAAACATACTTATTCCATGTTCTTATCTCAAGATAGCTAGGCAGATAGTAGTGGTGGGAGAAAAAAATAGGAGAAATGTTTACTTAAGTCAAGAAAACCATTGTCTAAAATCCTGTATTTCTCTTGGGCCAGAAAAATGCCTGCCTGGTTTCATGGAAAATGTAACTTCAGATATAGTTGGAGATTTGTTTTCTTCCTTAGTATCCATTCCCACTTCACATTGTGCTTACAGAGAACATCAACCCCATCAACATGTATCCCTAAGGGTTAACTACACTGATTACGATGGACTGAAAATATACTTAAACATGTGCTTAATAATCTGTAATTTAAGATTTTGCATTAGATTCTAGAATGAGCTTTGTTGCAAAATTTAAGCTACAAAGCTATGATTTTGTTGTTTGTTTTGTTGGGGTTTTTTTTGTTTGTTTGTTGTTTTTTTTTTACTGAAAGGTTGGGATCAGTCAGTTCCTATATCTGCTGTTGTGTTTCCAAGAACTCAGACATGGAACACTTTTTTTTTTTTTTTTTTTGTGTGTTTTTTTTAAGAGCAGCCTAACACATCTAATTTCTGCAATTTCTACCTATGGTTTTCCTCTTAAAGGTAATTTGTTTCCTTTCAAGTAATTACAAATAGTACATTTCTAGTCACATTATGCCAATGTCAAGCCTGATAACTAACTAGTTTGATTCCACTCTTATCAACATTTTATGAAAATGAGAAGTGAAAACATCACACTGGGACCTTTAGAGTTGCTTTAAGTTGTTTTGAATAAATAACAGAGTCTCTTATAGCTGTAATGATTAGAACAGCTAAAAAGATTCCACTACACCGTTTAATGCATTTCTTTCTTTGCTTTCTAAGAACCCTGGAAACCTGTTTATCCTGTTTATTTCACTTGTACTGCATAGTGACACTCTTAGAGTTGTGCATGAATACTATTTTAGATTCTTAGAATATTATCTAGAATTATATTAGAATATATTATTTCTCTAACTAGGCTTTGAAAATGATCTTGGTTGGGTTAAAACATTTCAGTTTTGAATTTGCAAATATTTTCCATTTGTAGTTATAATTTAGTAAGATAATTTTTATTGTCTTCTTCGTGGGAATTGGACCTTTAGAAGTAAAATGAACACATTTAATAGGGTTTGTGTTTAGTTTGTTTTGTTTTGTTTTAAATTGCCCCTACCTTTGTATTGTGTGAAGATTCATAGGTCTCTCTGCTCAAAACCAATTTCTAAGATCATGGCTGAAGCAACCAAAATTTCAAATGAAATTTCTGAGTTGAGAGAAGGAGAAACTGGAGGAAGTGCTAGTAAAGGTATGTTTAGAAATTAAAACAAAACAAAACGAAACAAGACAACAAACCAAAAGCAAAGCAAGAAATAAATCAAAATAGAAAACCAACAACAACTTTTATTTTTCACTCAGATTACTCTTAGTTGTCGGTTACAACATCTCTCTGTTACAGATTGAAAAGAACATTCTAAAATACTAGTTTGAAATATTTGTCTCACTGTATTTATGTGCCTTTTTGCCAGGTATTAGACCAATAAATTCCCAAAAGAAAGCCCAAGATACAACAGCAATTCTGTAACTTCCTGGAAACCAGACTATACAGCTCTCTGTTCTAACTGTAATAAGCTTCTGCACGTCTTTTCTATGGCTATATCAAAGCCCTTTCTAAACTGTAAAGAAATAAGTGCAAGTGAAAACCAACAACAACTTTTATTTTTCACTCAGATTACTCTTAGTTGTCGGTTACAACATCTCTCTGTTACAGATTGAAAAGAACATTCTAAAATACTAGTTTGAAATATTTGTCTCACTGTATTTATGTGCCTTTTTGCCAGGTATTAGACCAATAAATTCCCAAAAGAAAGCCCAAGATACAACAGCAATTCTGTAACTTCCTGGAAACCAGACTATACAGCTCTCTGTTCTAACTGTAATAAGCTTCTGCACGTCTTTTCTATGGCTATATCAAAGCCCTTTCTAAACTGTAAAGAAATAAGTGCAAGTGCTGTCTTCAGCAAGACAAGGATTTTTTTTTTTTTTTTTTTTCTTGAAACAAAACCAGAATCCTAGCACCCATATTGCAAGCTCTTCTACATTCCTAGCAATATGGGAATCAGTGGGCATCTGGCAAATTGTCCACTAATTCAAGATATCTGACTGTTCAGAACAGAAGAAAAAAGTGAAATGTTTGATTCTTAGCTTTTCTTGCCCTGAAAACAGGGCAAGGATTTCCTCCAGTATCATACTTTTGCTTGGATAGTCACTAAGTAGGTTTTATATTTTTTTGGCAACGTGCTGGTTTTGTATATTTGTACACAAATAAGGCATGTGTGTGATACAAACATAGAAAGAACATAATTAGAATTAACAGATGAAGAAAGAGTCTAAAAGAGATGCACAGATATACTGTATTTGTTAATAAATCACCAACGAGAATGATTAAACAAGAAAATACAGTATATACCTATTTTCCAGTTCTCTGGTAAGCAATATGGTGGGAATAATTCTTTGGCTCTCGAGTTACATTCCATGTTAGCGGGTTAGTAATGGGTCACACATGACTGATTTAACAGAATAAAGGCTAAGATTAGATTACTCTTTTTAATAAAGTGAGCATACTTTACATGAGAATGTTTTGTCTATTCATCAAAAATATGCGTGTGGTGCCAGGCATCCTCTTCTTTTAAATGTACCTCATTGAAAATACAGCAAGTTAAACACAAACCATCTAAGCATGTGGAAGTATATTGTATCTACTGTGTTTTTTATATATGTCATGAGGGAAACAGCACTGCTGCATATGAAGCTAGCTTCTAGCTTCTAGATACCAGTTTCAAGTACCATAGTAGTGCCTACAGTTTTATCTTACGTATAGTTAAGAAATGGAACACACAATATTTATAGCAAAATAGTCAGTAGAAAGGAATGAAAAAAATGTTCCCAAGCATAATAGATGAGACACTGAGCTGTTGTCAGAAGATCAGGTTTCCGATTTTCTCTGTGAATTCTTATTTGCTTGTTTGTTGGGGTTTCTTTTCATCAGTCAGATTCCTTCCAGCTAGCTGCTAGTTAGAACTGAAGATTCTCAAACACTTGTCAATTGCATTCCATTATCTCTACAAAGGGTTAATTATTCTTCAGGACATCTAACTGCTATGAGATTGTGCAAATTTTGAGCTTCTCAAATGCTAGCAAAAGCAACAATAGTGGAAAACACAAAATATAAAACCGAGAATGGCAGCTTGTCTGTGCGACAATGTATGCATTACCCTTTGATCGCCTATGAAAGGTGCTCATTTAGCACTTAACACCCAATTCATCTTTGGACTCAAAATCACAGAATGGTTGAGATTGGAAGGTACTTGTGAAGGTCATCTTACCCAACCACCTGCTCAAGCAGGCCTTCTATGTTCAGTTTGTACCTATTGCCTCTTATCCTGTCACTGAGCACTACTGGAAATGGCCTGATTCCATCTTCTTTGTGGTCACTTTTCAGCTATTTGTACATATTCAAGTATTTGTACGCATAATGTCCACTTCTTTTCATAGCAAAGATAAACCATCAAGCACTTCTTTACAGTAGTCCTAGCCATTGGCAGCCCAGCTGACCTGATGTAGTTGGGGATGGGGGCACTTGTGGAATCTCCATCCCTCATGGTTTGGAAGAACAAAATAATCTGTACTTACATCCAGAATTATGCTGGTGTCCAATGCACTTATTATTATTTTTTTCTAATCTGACCTATTATAAAAACCTACTTTATAAAGTGATTTTGTGTCTATTTCTGGGCTCCCCAGTAAAAGACAGACATGGACATATTGGAGTGACTCCAATGAATGGGCACAAAGATGATTAAGGGACTGGATCATCTCTCATGTGATGAGAGGCTGAGAGAGCTCAGAGAGTTTAGTCTAGAGAAAACTGGGGGGAATCCAATGGATATATACAAAGGGGGATATATACCTGAAGGAAGAGTGTAAAGAAGATGGAACCAGGATCTTTTCAGTGGTGCTCAGTGATAAGACAAGAGGCAATGGGCATAAACTGAAACACAGGAGATTCTATCTGAACATCAGAAAACACTTTATACTGTAAGGGTGACTGAGCACTAGAACAAGTTGCTAATAGATGTTGTGAAGTCTCCATCCTTGGAGAGATCAGAAAACTGCCTGGACGATGTCCTGGGCAACCTGCTCTAGGTGGGTTGGCTTGAATAGGGGAGTTGGACAAGATGACCCTTCATGTCCTCCCTCTCTTTCCCACTGAATTTGAAGTTCCTTCCTGCAAAGTAATTAATGTTCGAAAGGAAAATACTGCCTACCACAGAAAGTAGGTGATGAAGGCTCAAAGAGTTTGTTTTAAAATAAGAGACCTGAGTGTAGGTTATCTACTTCCTGGGCAAGTATTCTAGACATTAAGTACTGCTCTAAAAATGAGGGCAACATCAGAATCACTTGATTCACTTTAAAGGAATGAGCAAGATCAGACCAATTCACTGAAAGAAGGAATGCCTGGAGTCACTTATTTTCAATAAAGATGATGAAGTCTATGAATCCCAACAGAACTGAGGTGGGCTGTAAGCCTTACTCAGGGCCTAAAAAAATGCATTTGATTTCACATTCCACATTTAGAGTCAATAGTTACAGTTTATAACATTAGTTATTTCTTAATCCATGAGATATAATTTATAACATTAGTTGATTCTTTATTCACTTCAATCATGATATGCCAGCCTTTTTCACTGGGCGTGGGAATACAGGCTGTCTGCTGTTCTCAGGACATATTTAGGACTCTGGTCAAAGTCAGGGCATTTTATTTCCTTAAAGCTACCAATACCACTCAGTCATTAAATGACTTAAAAAAAAGTTCCATGTTCCATGGCTTTCACTACTGTTACCAAAGTAATAATTGATAATTAAGAAGTAGTAGCTTTGGTAATTAAAATATAAAAGGCATCTGCATAAACAGGGAGATTTACTGTGTCTGTAAGAGTCCATTCAGGTGGATCTATGACTCAAGACACCATCACCAAAAAAAAAAAAAAAAGGTCCAAAATGTTCATCTTAACTGAAGTATGTTTCATTAAACTCAAAACTCCTCTAACCTCCCAGGTCACTCTGGTAGATAATTGATGATGGTCTGTCCTTAATTATAGAGTATTCTCTGACATAAACCGATATAAAATCATTGTACATCTTTCTTAACTAATGAGATAGAGCAGATACATTTACTTCTCTCTCTTGATTTTAGTCAGATGTTGGAATGAATTTTTAAAGCAACTGCTAAAGTAAATAAAAGTGAAGAGTTAACTGATAAGGCCTTCACTGAAAGAATCCTGTAGGAGTATCAGCACCAGACTGGGTAGAACGTCATTTAAAATTCTGATCCATATTTGGTATAATGTAATTCTTTCCCTCTGAAAAATAAACCTCCCATACATCTACCATGAATTTGATTGAGAAAGGAAACGAACTGGGTACTATGCAAACAAATAAACTTTTGAAACAGAGATCTTCAGATAGTCACCTGTCACTATTGTCAGGGACTAATGTAATATGTTCAGTGATTGCCTTTTCTAATTGTAGATATTTTTTTTTCAATTATGTCTTGAGATAAAGAAGTGCTACTTCCACAATTCACTGGAATTAACTTGTGGCTTATATTTTTTTATAATAGCAGCATTTCCTTCTTTCTGAGCAAAAATGAATGCACTGCACAGTAGCACATGCTATCCTATTATGATCTTTCTTCTTCAGTCTGGGGATTAGCTCACTATTTAGATTTTAATACTTTGCACCTTGCCCTATTTTTATCCAGTAGAATCTAATAGAAAAATATTCATTACAAAGTTTTGAAGGCTTAAAAAAAAGCCATAGGAAACATACTTTAAGAAAAAAGTAGTCGCGGAGACAGTTTTCCTTCCGGAAACATCTGATAGAAAACGTGTTTATCAGCCCAGTGTATTTATAAGCTAAAATAATTAAAATACAATATCAATTAAAGAAACAGATGTAGATGTGGGAAAGGACTGTAGCATATGTTTAGAATCGTGTGAGCATGTTCCCATTTGTGAAAGATACTCTGTCAACATTTTTTTAAATGTAAAGCCAGCGTTTCAACCACAATTATTAAATGTGGCTACAGTCAGAAAAAGTTACTAGGCAAAAGTTTTATTCAGTAGATCTGTTCTCCATATGTAGTCAGTCCAAGTGTACTTACTTAAGTGATAAAAATAGTCACCATTTTCTACTCCTGTTAGCTCTGTACTGCCAAATACGGCTAAGAGGAAGTGAGCTATATTCTATTTTAACTCCTGCACCGCCAACAGATGATCTAGTTGTCAAATCTGTGTTATTGATGATAGCATACAAGCCAGAAAGCACACAGCTTGATGGTGCAGGAAGACATCATGCAAAGGATGTGGTTTAATTAGGCCACGGCTTTATTAACTCATCTGGCAACATTATCCAGCAATAAGTCATACAGAGTGGGTCATCATTCTTTCATTGATTGTTCCAACCTATTTTGAAGGTTGCTGCTAACTTTCCTTCTTTGCAGACTAATTCCAACTATTGCTGGGGCCTCATTATCTTCTCATATACACCCTCAAGGATGCTACTTGCTAAGCTGCCATATTTTGAACCTTACTTCCTGGCCTAGCCAACTCTAGCCTTTAAACAGGTAGATAGAACTTCCAAATCACTCGACTTCATCAATGTGTGTCAAGGAGTCAGGCTTTTTTTCCTCTAGACCTCATGGAATGTGGCAAGCGAGACATTACATGCAATAGGTCATAAAAAGGCATAAAAGGTATTTCTGCTGAAGGTAAGGTTATTGGAATCTTTGATCACAAAAGGTAACCAATATGTAGTATCCAAAACACTGAATTGATTTTAAAATTGTGTAGCAGAATGACAAAAGCAAGGATATGCACAGTTAAGTGGAAAATAATAGAATGGTTTGAGTTGGAAGGGACATTTAAAAATCATCTAATCCAAACGCCAAAGTATACCAGGCTTGCCAGTACTCAGCACAGTAAATGAGGCACTTTATACAGCAAGTGTCATGATTTCATTTTTCTTTTTCAGTATTGCTGACTTACTGTCTAGCTTTAATGAACTCTTAGATGTGTAATAGAACTGGATTTTCTGGAGCTGACCTAGTCCTTGGGTAAAACCAGATGCATTGGGGGCCTATTAATGTGGTCATATTCGTTCTTTAAAGTAGCAATCAAATCACAGTACAGTCTTAAAAAAAGGTTCATGAAATCCAGGTGTGTTACAACTTTCCATTGTTAGGATAGACAATTTGTCAGAGTATAACTCATGGATTTGATCATAGTAAAAGTTTAGGGGAAAACAAGTGTTGGATTTATTGAAAATATATTGCCCTGTAAACTGGCACAAATATTGGAACAAAAAAAGTGAAAAAAAATCAAGTTAAACTAACTTATTTACCGTTTTAAAATTCTATTTTGCTGTTAGAATTTTTACTGACAGTTTTAGAATCATAGAATGTTTCCAGTTGGAAGAGACCACAACCATTAATAAGTCCAGCTCCCTTCTTCCTGCTGGCCTATGTAAAATTAAACCATATGACTAAGAGTGCTGTCCAGATGTTACCTGAACCCTCGACAGGCTTAGTGCTATGACCACTTCCCTGGAGAGCCTGTTGCAGTGACCAGCCACCCTCTCAGTGAAGAGCCTTGTCCTAATGTCCAATCTGAACTTCCCCTGATGCAGCATTTCCTCATGTCCTATTGTCACCAGAGAGAAGAGATCAGCACCTTCCCCCTCTGCTACCCCAACTGAATAGGCTGCAGTGAGGTCACCCCTCAGCCTTCTCTTCTCTAAGCAGAACAAACCAAGTGACCTCAACTTCTCCATGTAACTCTTGCCATTGAGATCTTTCACTATCTTGGTCGCCTTCCTCTGGACACACCCTAATACTTCTGTGTCCTCCTTATATTTATCAACCCAAAACTGCTGACAGTACTCAAGGTGGGACCACACCAGTGCAGTGTAGAGGGGAACAATCACCTCCCTTGACCGGCTAGATACGCTGTGCTTGATGCACCCCTTGAAACAGTTGGTCCTTTTCGCTGCCAGGACACACTGTTGACTCATATTCAACTTACCATCAACCCAAAACCCCGCATCTCTTTCTGGAGGGCTGCTCTCCAGCCTCTCATCCCCCAGTTTGCATGTATAACCAGGATTAGCCCATCCCAGGTGGAGAATCTGGCACTTGGTTTGTTAAATTTCATATGGTTGGTGACTGCCCAGCTCTCTAGTCTATCCAGATCTCTCTAACATTGAAGGAGTCTACAGGTGCTCTTACTTTAGTATCATTGTCAAATGTCCTTAAGCTACATTTGATTCATGTGTCCAGATCATTTATAAAAACATTAAAGAGCACTAGCCTTAAAATCAAGCCCTGGGGAACCCTAGTAGTGACTGGCTGTCATCACGATATAACCCCATTTACTGTAATTCTTTGAGCCTGACTAATCAGCAAATTGCTCACCCAATGGTTTATGGACTTGTATAGCTGTGTGCTGGATATTTTATCTAAAAGAATGTAGTGAAACACAGTATCAAAAGCTTGGCTAAAATTGAAACCACTACACCTACTTTTTTCCCTTTGTCAACTGGATGGGTGACCTTGTCATAAAAGGAAATTAAGTTGTTTAAGAAGGACTTTCCCTTTGTGAACCCATGCTGCCATGACCAATGACTACGTTGTCTCTCAAGTTTTTTTCCGTAATGCCGAGAATAACCTTCTCCATAATTTTACCAGGCACTGACAAGCCTGTAATTACTTCTTACCCTTCTTGAAAACTGGGATAACATTAGCCATCTTCCAGTTGACTGTCACCTCTTCAGTCTCCCTAGACCGTTTAAAAATAATGAAATCCTTCAATGACATTGGACAGCTCTTTCTGTGCCTTGGGATGAATCACATCCACTGCATAGATTCATGTGCATCCAGCCTGGTCTTGAACAAGTTCAGGGTCAGCTAGGAGTTAATAATCTCCTTCAATCATGGACTACCGACACAGGGTTCTGGGGTCCCAGGGCCCATCATCAATGTTGAATATAGAGACAAAGAAGACATTAAACTTCTCTGCTTGGTCTACATTCCCATTTTTTAGGTGACTGGCCTCATCAAGCAACAGACAAAAGGTATTCCTGATTCTTCATTTGCTGGTATCCCCTTTTGGTTGTCCTACACAGTAATTACATTTTGTTTTGGTTTGTTTCTTAAGTTA
>NW_009952881.1:1787906-1799641 GCF_000747805.2 Chaetura pelagica | reverse complement strand
TGTTGTATTTACTAAATAGAAAAGACTTTGAGTGTCATGGTGAAGTTCCAATCTCAGAATAATTCTAAGTGCAAGAAGTGCAAGGAATCATTGGTTTGCTCTACAGCAGAGACTACTGTTGTAGTATTTGGCTTTATATATGTGTAGTGATCTTGTTCAGAGTTCAAGGACTATACGAAGTCTTTTATAGTTCTTTTTCAGGCCTTCTGTACAGGGCTTGAATGCTACAAGGTTGAAAGTGGCAAGAATTCTTTTGCAAGGGTATTGAGAGTTTTGTATCTTTGCATGACAGATCGGTCCAAACACTGATCGCACTAGGCCTGTTCTCACCTCACCCCTCATTTCACCCTTAAATTGTGCTCTACCTTTTGGGTTGTAACTAACAATGTGAAGTTGAGCAAGTTTACTTGAACCTACCTCCAGAAAAAGATCAATTGGCAAACTGAATGTACATCCCCTTGCTGATGAGATTCTGTGTTTTTTGCTGGGTTGTCTGTGTGTTTTAGTAGAAATTGTGTAAGCCTTTTAATATGATGCATTTATTTCAGTAATTTCCAACTATACACACACTTTGTAAGTATTACAGATTTTAGTTGTTAGGAAACATTTACTTCATGGTCAGTTCTATCTACTGTATTCTTGAATTTTGAACTACATGGTACTGCAAACCAGCAAACACATATTTTTATTCCAAGATGAATGATGATTGCAAGCTGGTTTAAGTTTTCTCTCTCTTTCATCTGAGAAGCTTGTTTTTTAAAAAAATATACCATGCCCCTCAGGCATGTGTTTTAGTAAGCATATATTCAAAGGAAAAGCTAGAACAATTACAGATTTTCATTGCTGTTATTACTGATTATATAGATAGCTCCTTTTCGAGCTGGCGACGATAACTAGCTAAATCTAGACTTATCCTTCTTTAGCATCACATCTGTCAAAAGATTATCACCTGATTAAAACATCTGATATCAGAAATACTTTACATTAAGCTCAGGTCTCGGTAATGCATGTGCTCTGTTCTGTCACAGTACATACAGCAAGGATGCTCACATGAAGGGGCTGACACATTCTGAATGCCTACATTTTAAGTACTTGGTGAGCAGGTGACTAGGATTGTGGATTGTAGGAGACACAGGAGACCTAGGAGTAAAAGATGAGCTACTGTGCATGTGTGTGTTTATGTTCATTGCAGAATGAAAAGCAGATCCAAGAGTTTTTAGAAATTCTCTGATTTTCCTCAACTAAGCTGTACACTTATGCCTTTTTAATGGCTTTGATTTTTTTTTGCCAAGCAGCTACGTTCAACTTAATGTTTACTTGATGAGAGATGTTAGTGGGAATAAATTGTTGCTAGGTTATCACGAAATGCATCTTTCGGTATTTCCGTAGTCAACAGTTTTGATTTTATCTGATAAACTTGAGTATTGCACAAGGGACAAAGTAAACTATATTATTAACATGGACTGTTGAGAAAAATTATCTTTAAAATGAGCAGAACTCCAGGATGTTAAATTAAGTATTTTTGTAGATAGTTCATAGAGTCATAAAGATTGGAAGGGACCTTAAAGATCATCTAGTTCCAAGCCCCTGCCATGAGCAGGGAACCCTACCACTAAACTAAGTTGCACTTAATTGCATTAAGTCTAGAAAAATACTCAGCTCAGATACATGGCAGCATGGCAGAGAATAAAAAAGTCAAATTAAGATCTGATTTAGGTGCTTTGTGGTTTCCTTTCTATTGTTTAGTTTTTAATGGCTCTTACTTACCTTTTGTGGTCATATTAATTGTCCTTTTCTAGTCTTGTTTCCAGTCTGTATCTAAAATTCAACTACACACTGTACAAACAACTTTTGTGTAACAATTTTCATTGATTAAAACAAAGATGGGTTTTATTTCCCTTTAAAGTTACCACACTTTCTATACTGAATTAAGAAGGGAATTGATAAACAGCAGGAACAAAGATTCTGCTATTTGTTTAGACTTTTGTGGGGAAGAAAAGACATTTCCCACATAGTTCCTAAGAAATATTTCTCCACACCATAGGAGAATGTCCAGCATGCAACTGAATGGTATTAATACTTGTACCTTGACTCAGAATTGTTCTTCATGTTTTCCATATGCTTGTTGCTTAGAAGGTTACCTCAGTCTAAAATGAGAGATTCTGCTTCAGCTCAAGAACCTGATTTCAAATCTTTAAAGTTATTTAGGTCCCAAACTACTTTGGTGTCCCTTTTCCAAATAAATTGATAGAAAAAAGGATCTGAAATAATTTTGTGGTTCTTGGTCTAAACCTCTTAGTTTAGGAGCAACAGAATAATCCTTGTTAGGATTGTTAGTCAGTAGTGGAGAACAAATATTGGCAATTCTGTTAGTGCGAGCTGCTTAAATGCTTGACTTGTAGAATTGTGTATAAATTTGCTCTAATTTGATCATGAGGATGATGTAGATTTTTAAGATGAGTCTGAATGAATGGGTGCTGGTATCTTCTGAAGAGATAGAATTATGTGATAATGCATAGAGTTGGAAGTGGAAGGAGGAAAGAAACTGAGTATCCCAGGTAGTGTAGTTCATGGAGCAGGAAATTATTTATAGGAAATTAACTCCTTATAAGAAAAGGCATTAAGCCATGTTATGCCCTGGGCAAGAGGAGTGTGCACTTTCTGAAATCAAGCTGCCCATATGGCTAGTTCAGTTGCTCTATGTTTCAGTCTGTGGTGCGGGCTTTCTTTTTGGTGTTTTTTTTTGTTTTCTTTTGCCAAACAGGTCCACTTGAACTCAACATCTCAGTTTTTCTTTTGTTGAGATGCAAGATTGTATCTATGGCTGCAGCGCAGAGCAGCTTTTTGTGTGAGTCCCAAATAGGCAAGTACTCAAGACAAGAATAGGAGAGAAGCAAGTCTTAACTATTGCATGTTTTCCCTTTCCCAGAAATTCCATATTAGAGGATAAGCAGGAGTCATAACTGCTGTTTTTTGAATTGAAATAGAGGGCCCCAGAGGAACAGTGTTGCCACACTTGCGGGTGAAGAGGGGCACTTTAGCCATGTACAGCAGTGAATTCCTTCCTAGACATGTAAGGTCTTATACAGAAGTAAGTCCTTAAAATGGTGTGGTGGGTAAACTCAGTTTGAATGCCAAAGCCTTTGGAAACAAGGATCAAAGAGCAAATGCAAAGAAACTCATTGTTATTTATGTAGAGGTGACACTGTCATTTATAATAGCTTGTTTCATAACAGATTTTGCTTTGCTGTGTGTGCACCTTGATCTTTAACTTAAAGTCTTCTGTGAGCATAATCCATGAACATTTGAGACTCCACCATATTTTAAGGTGATTTTTCATGAAATATGATTTAAATGGTTATATACTTTCAGTTCTTTATCATGTTGTTTATATCTACTAAGAGAATCACCTTTTTTTTGTTTTTTTAAGTCTGTTTATGAAGATACAGTGAACATCTGTCAAGGGATGAAGATTAACTGAATAGATATGGGATGCCAGTATATTATATTTTCTGTTATCCTGTATACTATAATTATTTTGATCCTCAAACAACTCTGCGACAGTTAAGAACACTTTCACAGACTTGTTGTTACTGCAAATTCAAAATTTACTTCATCTGAATCTAAATTAAACTAGCATGCAGTAAGAGTTTTTTTTTTAACATTTCTATCTGTAGATGATTAAAAAGCAGTAAAACACAGACAGATTAAAATTTTATGTACAAGGCAAACTCAGAAAAAATCATTCCATTTTCAGACAGCATAGGAATCTTTTTCTAAATTAAATTTGTTTGAAAAAAATATAAACTAAGTAGCTAAACTGGGGATAAATGGGTGCTTGGAAGTGAGAATTAAAAAAATTGAAGTGTAGAATCATAGAATGGTTTGGGTTGGAAGGAACCTTACATGAGGTTCACACAAGCTCACCTCTCTTAGCCTGTCAAGGTCTCTGTGGATGGATGGCATCCTGTCCCTCTAGAGTATCAAGCACACCACTCAGCCTGGTGCAGTCCACACACTTGCTGGGGATACACCCAAATTGCCTCTTTCATGAATAAGTGAATAGGCAGGGCAAATACCTGGGCAATACCAGTGCAAATTGAAAAGGAAAGGGAGAAAGATCCACATGTACAAAGATATTCATTGGAGTTTTCCTAGTTAATTCTTCACAAACACTGACTTTGATCAATCAGGACATGTAAAATGGCACACACAGTCAATGGCAAAAACTGGGAAAAAAAATGCTAGTCATGTCACCTTTTACTGAGGGTAACCAGTCAGGAAGTGATCCT
This sequence comes from Chaetura pelagica, assembly GCF_000747805.2. Taxonomy (NCBI): domain Eukaryota; kingdom Metazoa; phylum Chordata; class Aves; order Apodiformes; family Apodidae; genus Chaetura; species Chaetura pelagica. The sequence goes on along the minus strand of NW_009952881.1, from coordinate 1,795,349 downwards.
CAGAAAGGAACTCCATTCCCAGGGCAAGGATAATAATTCTTCTGTCATCTTCCCCCATGATGATAGCAATAGTCCTCATCCTCATCATCTTGGAAATAATTTAATTACCACAAATATATAAAATGAAAATCTGAGAGAGGAGTGGGGATAGGCCAAAGTCTCCAGGGCAGGCCAAGAGAGGAAAAAAGAGAAAGTCTTGAGTTCTGGCTATTCTGGTCATATTTCACAAAAGGGACAAAATAATAACAATAAAGTAATTGTATGGAGTGTATAGTCCTTTACTACTGACATGTACAAGAAAGAGAAGGAAACCCATCACTTTTCCTGATGGCAAATGTGTGAAGCTGAGTATGGCAGTCACGTATTTCTGTAAATTTAGACTCAGTATTATGTTTACATATTGCTTCACATGAAGTATTGTGAAAACTACAGTAGGTACCTAGTATAAAATACCAAGGAAGACTATATCTATGCATCCAGTAAAAACAAAATAATCCAGCTTCATACAAGATCCTCACAATTTTCTGATGTGTTAGGGAGCAAAATGTCTATACTGTTGCCACATGCATTCAAGCAGATATACTGCTTTGTGCAAAGCCCAGTGGTAAAGCTATGGTACAGGGGTTAATGTTGACATAAAGGCCAAATCATGATTTCTTTGATGTTAAAAGGAAAGTTTTCATTGAGCACAATGGGATTAAGACTTAGTGTACATGTTCTTGTTTCTTTCAAGTTAGTGTAGTCTTAACATTGCTCAAATCTATTAAATGGTCCTTACTCATTCTGCTTTGTTGAATAAATGGTTTTAAGATCTTTAATATAAGCAATATTTTTATTATATACTTTTTAAGCTATAGGTGTATATTGCAATAACCAGCTTGAAATTATCAATACTCAAAAAAAGGTTTTTATAACATGTCTTTATTCACCTCATCAAACATTGTTTAGAGACCTGTTAGGCTCTGTAAGCAAACAAATGTTTATCTTTTTTATTGAAGGATTTTTTCAGAAACAATTTGTAGTTAAGAACCCTTGGTTTCTAGCAATTTCTTATCCAAGCTACTGGTGATGTAGTCATGTAGGCATTAAACAGAAGAAGCAGCTTTAATGCAGATATTCTTTATATGATTGACAATTACTGTCTAGTGCTATGTCTGAGCAGTAAGAAATTTCATTTTCTTAAAAGTGCAAGCTAAAATCTTCTTTAAATTTTCTATGCTGGAGGAGCAGTTAAAAACAAAAAACACTTATAGAAATTCAAAACTGATATATATTCCAATGTGAAGCCCAGAAACGGAAAAGCAATCTTTTGTGTCTTTGTACCTATAATAATACACCTCTTACAGAAAAAGACTGACTTATGAAGCATAAAAAAACACTGGATATAACACAATGTATAGGCTTCAGACCAGGGACATGCATTTTGCAACTAAATTTAAATTTAAAATATTTTTTCCCAAAAAATTTTTTACAAGGAAAATAAGCTTTCATTTTTTCCATAGATAAGTATGCTAAATTCATTGCTATGGTTCAAAAAGCTTACAGATGGAATACTGGCAAACTAAAAAATGCATTTTAAAATGCTGTTTAACTCTCAGCAAATTTGATTTTTGTTTCCTTGACATGAAAAATAAACCTAAAATGACATGTATATTTACGTAATCTATGTCATTTGAGATGAAGTCCTAGGAAGTAATACAAGTGGTGAAAAGATAGGGCTGAAGCAGTTGTACAAACCCTCTGTCTCAGCTGGGGTAGTTTCACATTTGCAATTGTGTTTTAGAGATCAAATGCAGTAAACTCTAAAGAAGCGTGGAAAGGGTGACTACTTCAAAGGATTTTTAAATTGAGAAAGAAACATAAACCAAAACCCAGTAATGTATACAAATGTTTTAGAACCGGTACAACTAATTACATATGGAAAAAAGTGTCACCTGTTCAGGGAAACAATTAAGCTTTTAGATTTAAGCTAACACTGCTTAACCATTTGATATTCTAACCATTCTACTCAGTTCAGGTCTAAAATAGTCCATAATGCATATATATCACTGCATGTATCTGCATAGATTATACACTAAGCGTTTAAGTTTGTATTTACAATTCAACTTCAGTTTCTCAAAAGTAGGTCTATTTGCATTGCTCCTAATTCTGCAGTAGGTGGCAGTGGGTAGTGGAGAATATACAATAATACACAGTTTAGATGTCATCACATTTTTAGGGAAGCTTAAAAATGGCCAAGTATTTTCTGCATTTGAGTTATGTATATATCAAACAGAAAGGAACTGTCAAACAGAATTTCTAGATTGTCATGGTTAAATAGTAGCTTTTGCAAAGTATTATGACAATAAATTAAACTGCAAATGGAGTCAAATGAAGATACAAACACAGCACACATTTCTGTAAAAAAATATGAAGCTGAGTCCACATAAGAAAATGAAACTGAAGGCTTAAATTCAGGAGAAGGTTCTGCAGGGTAGCTTTGTAAGTTAGGAGACTGTAGTGAACACAAATAGAGAAAGAAAAACTACCATTTCAGTTTTATCTGTATTTCTTTGGAAATGGTTTTAATTACTTTTCAGTGTTGTGCTGGCTTTTGAAAATAGCACTGTAACTGATGAAATGGAAAACAGTGGGATGGGAGGGGATTTAGGCACAATGGTGGTAGTGTGGAATATAAAGTTTAAATAGGTTGAATGTGTGGGAGGGTAAATTGGGAAGATTACCACAGAGCTCTGATTTTGCATTCGTTGCACACCTGAAATATGGGAGCTAGAGGGCACAGAGAATGTGAAACTCGATGAAAAAGTCTGTCAAAGAGGAACATTCTAAGTCTCGTTTATTATTGATTCTTGTTTCTTGCTTATCTGAAAACCTGCCTTGGTAGATTTATATAGAAAATGCTCAGTCAGCACTGCTGATTATTCTGACATTTTCACCAGTGTATTTTCAACTCCAAATAGAGTCTAAGACTTCTGGAAGTGCAAGGTATTCACTAGCTTACATCTCAAGTACTTTGAACTGACCAGTAATTAGGAGTTCTTGTTTTGTTTAGTTTTGTTTCCAGTTTTAGCCTCCAGCTTTTAAAAGTATGCAGCTGGAAGCTATTGAGTGCACAGTGTTTTAAAAAGCCTGGTCATGCATGCTGCTGGACCTGGACTTTGGGACTAGCCAAGGTAAAACTCCTGTTGAAAAAGTGCAGCACTTTTTTTTCTCTTGATTTTGCAGCCAAACTCTTTCACCAAAGACTTTGTATAGTTAAGTAGTAAGAAAACATTAAGTTAAACAATATAGTTGTACTTAATTCTGTGATCGTAAAGGTTAGTGAGGGATTAATAGATATTAACTACTATATGAATTAAGAGTTTATAATACAAATAGGTATAAGCAAATCAACAGCAACAAAATTCTGACTCACTTAAATTTGATTTAAGTTTTGCCATTGACTCAGTAGTAGTAAGATTATTGTAATCTCATTAATGTTAGTTGCTTATCAGCCACTTATCTGTAATATTAAAAATAAGAATGGTGTTTTGATAAAACTGATAATTAATTGCTTACAGAGTATTTCAAAACAAGAAAATATGGAACATATGCAAGAAATAATGGCCACCCCTTGCAAGAAAAACACACACTTCAATGTGTCTTCAGTTGAAGGAAAGGCTTCAAAGTTAGATCCTGAAGTCCATTAATACAATAAATTCTTTCAAGAAAAAGTGCCCAGTTTAAACAAAAAGGAAATAATTGACCCTATTAAAACATAGTTTAATACATTCTTGACTTTTTTATTATTTGGTTTTATTCTGGTAAATTGAATGTTCTCAATGAAATTGGGCTAGTTTAAGTTTTAAAGCATGCATTAATAACTTTGATTGTATTTACATGTGTTGTGTGGGGTTTTTTTATATATTATTTTATGTTGATTAAGATGCATCACACATTGCATTGTTCTCTTGCAAACTGAACAGTAGACATCTGTGATAAATCTTCAGTTATGCCAAACAGTAGTTCCCAAGACATATCAAAGTTCTCTTTGAAATGTATGCAGATTTTCCATTTTCTATGTTGCTGTTTCTGTCTTTTCTTATACTTTTATAAATACTGAATTCTTGTTGTCTGATTAAATTTGGTTGTCTTCTTTTTCCTGTAAGTAAGGGGTTATCTTTCAGTGCTGTACATTTAATTTCTATTCATATGATTTTATCATCAGTGTTTCTGCATTTTAAATCTTTCAGTGACTCTTGCTGTGAATAGTTTTAATTGTTTAGCATTTTTTTAAATCAGGAAGTTACTATTTTTAGGCATGTAGGAATTCCTCATTATTTCATGGACAATGCTGCAAATATCTCAACATTTTTCTAAGTAACTCTCAAGGGGAAATAGATAGGCATAATACGGAATTCACTGGTAACTACAAATTTTGACATTCACTAATACCTTTTGACTTTAAAATAGACCTAACTGAAACAGTGCTTCCTATGTGTGAAGTGTTGAGATTTGGGGTTTGGTTTTTGGTTTGGGTTTCTTTTTTTTTTACTTTCAGATTGATCACTTTGTAAATGTTTCCAAAATTAATATTTAAAAATTCTATTCTTCCTTAGGTTATTAGAAGTAGTTCTGTAAAATACTTGGTGCTGAAATCAAAGAATCAACTATGAAATTAAGATATGTTAAAAAAAAAAAAAAAGTAAAATTAAAGAAAAAAATTATTCACAGTTCTTTAGAGAAAAGATGTTTTACTTGATTATATATGTTTTAAGTATATTAATGTAAAAAAAAATAATCTAGGGAAATGTTAATTTTTTTTCCCATTTATTACTAAGCTTCCAATATCTTTATGCTTGTATAGAAGAGTACAGACAAAATTCTTCATGACACATGAATTGTTCTTGCTGTGTCAAGGAACATTAACTGAACATCAAGTCCAGATTGGACTTGAAGGCAAGGTATGATTTGATTTGCCTGTGTACAAACAAACAAGCAGAAAGAGTTAAAGCCTGAGAACATCCCAGAAATGGTGAGGTAGTGCCTAGAGGCTAAAAGTTCTGAACTGGCCTAGTGCAAGTCACAAATGTTTTACACCTTTTATGCTTTGAAGCTCTTCTGCTCTGACGTGTAGAATTTTCTGCAGAATTTTGAGTACCCAATGACTCTGCTGTGCTTTCTTGGTCTGCCAGAGCTAAAACAACATGTGCAAGGTTTCCTGGTGAGATAAAATGAGAGCAGAACTGAATTTGGCCTAATCACTGTCTCCATGAAGTGGCTAATAGTGTGACTCTCAGTAGTGAAATATGTCAGCTGTAGAAGATGAGTCGCCATCACCAGTTTAGCAGATGCTGAACCATAGTTATCCAGAACAGTATGGTATTGGCAGAGAAGTGCTCTGACTGAATTTCAGAGACTTAGAGATCTGCAGATGAAAATACCTAGGAAGATTATTAGCAATGAGAGCATAGTCATTTTTGCAAACCTGCAGGAAGCTTAGAGCTGGGCATGATGAATGATACAGAACATGTGAGTAGGAGGTGGCATGTTCTTGAACAGAAAGTTCTCCAGCATACTTCCCCACCTCCCTACGCAATCTCAGCTTTTAAATGTGTATGTGAATACATGGCTACTTGTCTGGTATTGGAAAGATAGTTGTGGCTTAATATTAGCACCAATTTTCCCTTTCTTCTGGAAGTTCCCAAGGGATAAGATTGGGGTGTCATTTTTTTTTTTTTTTTTTTTTTCTTTTTTCTCCCCCCCCCGAATGAGGCAGGCTACCATAAAGATTAATGGGGACTTACCTTATCAACATAATGTGAACAGTAGCATACATCTGTGAAACACTCAACAGAGGTATAAGGATACTGTTCCCACTGAAAAATACTGAGTATTAAAAATTTGAGCTTAGTAAGAAAGATACTAAGACAAAGAGAAGGTGTCTTCTATTAGTGCAGTTATTTTCTCTATGCACTGTTCTAGTTTTGAGCAAAGTATCTCCAACTCCCCTTCCTTTAGACAATAATTTAAGAAATAATTTTCTAGAAAATCAGAACTATCCATGTTGCCCTCCTAGCTACTATCACATCTCTGGCGTGTCCATTCCTGACACTGGTGTGACTGATAAGTAATTGCTTCTTTTCTCTTTGCTTTCAATTTGTAACTGTCCCTCATTCCCAGCATACACATCTGATATTTAACTGTTAAATATATATGTATATATTTTGAATTTTCAAAGGACGTATGTAACAGCTGAGCTGTTATGTATATAAAAAAGAAAGGAATGGAAAGTAGTGTTAACATATGGTATGAAAATTTAACTCTGGCTAGTGAAAGTTTTTCACTTCTTTATAAAATCGAAGACCTGAATGGGGTCCATAAACTGCTCTTAAGTGAAATCTCCTATGTCCAGTCTAAAACTTAAAGCACCTATGAAATAAGCTATCCAATCCAGTGCAGTGAAGGAGGACAACAGGCTGAGCTAACCTAAGAAAAAATTTCAAACTATTTCTGAGGCTCAGTATGTCTTACTATAATGTTGGTTTGAGACAAAACCGTGTATTGAGTTCATGTAATATGACAGAGGTCTGTATCTTATTCTTTTGTCTTTCTTCATTGCTTCTAGTTATCTTCCTGAATGAGATTATAAAGGTTTATATGTCAGCCGAGTCTAACCTCTTAACGTGCTTCTAATAGCTGCCAGAGACAGCATGTCTCTTCCACTACTTGTCACTTCTTGTTGCTACTTACTGTAGTCGCCAGTTTCCAGCTGACAGGATGGCTAAGAGGAGGATTTGCTACACTTCCTTGTTATTTTGCTTCTTTTTCCTAACTTTCTCATTGCTTTTTAAGCATTTTTTTTTTAGAATGGGGCTATTTTTAATTGTTGAAGAAATATTCAGTCAGTAAACACTTTGACCAGGAATCTATAAACCATTTTGGTTCTGTCTTCTAATTCAGAAGATGATCTGTCAGAATTAATTGAGAATGCCTTAATTTAATCAAGTCCAGTTCATTAGGCAAACACTTAAATTATTAATTTAAATACTGGGTAGTTCAACAGCATTTATGGCAGTAACAAATACCAACGTTTTTTAATTTTTTAATTCCTCCTGTGTACAGGAGTTGATGTCCTGCTATAGTTACTGCTGCTAGACATAAATAGTTTTTACCTTGCTAATATTTTTCCCTTTTGGAGTCTGTTAAAGTGTTCTCTTCAAAAAAGGTTTATGAAGCATAAATGTAGCTTTTTAAGCACAGGGTGCTTAAAATTAATCAAGCATATAGTGTAATTTTCATTCTTGTAACTGTTTTAGATCGAGTTACACCAGAGATGAACTTGAACAGGAAGTTTAGTGTCACACTATTTCATTAATTTATAGAATACAGTAAATTAGTGTATAATTATTTAGCATAAATCTAGCTGACAGACAGGCACACAAAGTCCCATCCTTTTAGTTT
>NW_009952881.1:1775728-1787859 GCF_000747805.2 Chaetura pelagica | reverse complement strand
CCCCTTTGGTACCAATCACACAAGTGCCACCTGAACAACTTGCTGACTTCTGTGTATCTGCAGAATCCATGTGTCAGGTCCAGTCAGGAGCACACACAAGATGCAGGTGTCAGTCACTACTTTGGAGGATGTCTCTCGTAGCAGGATGGACACAGGATCTAGCCTGGCAAGAAGGTTTGTTCCCTAAATAGCCTTACTCTACAAGTTCTCTCCTGTAAGTTGGTGTAACTCACACACACACACATGCACACACACACGTGCACACACGTACACAAGAACCCTCTATGATATGGTTTAGCACATGTATATGCACACCAATTATGTGACTTGCCAAGCATGCCATTTTTGCCTTTCATGACAGATCCTAGCTTGTACTGCCATGTGTCAGTACTTGCAGCAGTTGAGAAGCCTGTCTTTGGAGATATATTGCAAATGTAATAATGCTTGCGTTGCAATTAGCTAATTTTGTGAGTCACATATTTAGATAAAAAAAACCTTCCAGCATTGTATTTCATCTAGTAAAAATAATTAAAGGAGAATAATATTTTTTAAAATACTGTAAGATTATTTTTTTGGTTTTTTTTAATTAACTGATTGAGATGATTCTGTTATTGGAAATGTGATGTAAAACTACTGTAGAAGCCTTCCTAGTCAATATGCTTTTATTTAGCCTCATATTAGTAGTATAATAATGCAATGGCTTATGTACCTATATAATATTTTACACCTCTCTGATAAGATTTCTGCCAAAGAAAAATAAATATTTTAATTTTATCATACTTTGTTCTGAATGGCAAAAGCAGTTCATAGATACATATGAGTTGTTTCTGTTCTCTCATCTTTCTTGGAAGTTTAGTGTTTAATGGGGAGAGGGCTAAAGAGATTTTATTTCCTATCTTGCCCCCACTAACCCTATCATCCATTCCCTTTTGACAATGGTACTATTTGACCTCCCAATTTCATATGGCTTCCCTTCAAAATTTGAATGGTTTCAAAAAGAGGAAATCTAAAACAAGGTTAATGAAGAGGCATCTTTCTGAAACATTTCATACTTCTGAACAAAGAGGTTTGACTACATAACTTCAATGACTGTTAGCACTAAACAGCAAATAGATTAAGCAAACCTCTTGTGGACAATCCATGATTCAGATGTTATTCAGGCTGTTCAGGGTGTGTGAGTGCACCAGTGTATTGGAGTGGAAAAGCACACAGAAACTATGACAAAACTAACTAATTAGTAGAAACATAGTTTTTAATTTTTCTATTTCAAATATTTTCCCAAGGAAGATTTCCCCACACAATCAAAGGAAGTAAAGAGCATGGATTGTATTAGATTTTACGTATTCCTAAGTTGCATTGCTGTTTGAACAAATCTATCATTTAATACTATTTATAGTCTAATTTTTAAAATAAAAGTAACATAAGGTTTTATTTTTCTTATAATATCAATATGTTTCCATTGAAAAATTTGACAGTTGCAGGATCTAGGATTTCAATGGTGAGATTTCACCATTTGAATATTGCAATCTCAATTTACACTTATCATCTTCCCCTTCGGATAGTTTAGAGCATACGCCAGGGTAAATGCATTATCGCAGAGGCTTTGTCTCTCAGCAGCCCACAAATATTAGATAACTCTCATAAGAAATGTATAAACAAGTTGTTGTTCTGTATTATTAGACAGCTTTGTAGATGTGTAAATGTAGGCATGAGGGGGAGTTAAATTGCTTTGCCATGTTTACGCAGCAAGTCAGTGTCAGTCTCAGTAGCAGAACTGAAGGTTCCTTGGTCTTAAGCACATTATCTACTACTTTCTTTGTAAAAAAGGCCAGTGTTTCTCGAAGGACTATGCTATTACTGCGTTGTATCACTTCGGTGTGTCCAATATATTGAATAATGAAATTAGGGCTTGTGAAGGATGGCTGAAGCACAACATGTCCCTTGGGGTGAGCTTACTTTTAATAGGGATCTTTTCTGAGAACAACTAACCCCCAAACCAAAAAAGAAACAAAACAAAACAAAAAAATAGAGGGAAAGAAAAGAAAGACCTGCTCTTTTTAAAAAAAAATAATTTCTGCAATAGAGCCAAGATCATCCTTCCTTGCTTCCCCCGCCCCCCATTTATCAGTATTTTTCTTGTGTGATTGAAAAGCCCTTAGTTTAGCTCAGGGGAAGAGCCTCATGCTGAGAAGTAAGGGATCCCAGTTGTACACTTAATCAAAGTGGCATGCTCCACACTTGTTTCTGGGCAATTTCCGTAGCAAACTCATATGATCTCTATGTTTTGCTTGCATGAATCAAGTCTAAAGTTTGAAACTGACTCAGTTGTTACTCCTGCTGACAGGCTGAGGAAAGTGGATTTTTGGGGGAAGCAGGGGGATGGGGTTCCACTCAATTCAGGTTGCTGAAAGGAAATGAAAAGGATGATTTGAAAACCACGAATACTGGGATGAAAGATTACAGATACTGAACAATAACTGTCCACAGTAAATTGTTCACTGGAGTATCTGTATTAGGTGATTGTAGTCTCTACATGTAGGGTGATGGAAAACACAGATTGTGGCAGTGAAAGTAGAACAACAATATATTGTGGTTCTTTGTTTCCACTTTTCAAAGGCTTTCTTCCTTTTTTTTTTTTTTTTTGATAAGGCCCAGGAAATTGTTAGCAACATGCTGGTGGGAACCTAAGGAAAAGAATGCACACTGTATCAACGGTGCAGTTCTTATCCCAAGAGGTGTGGTGGTGGGTGTGGGAATAGCGTGCTTTCAGTGTGAGCTGTTGCAATGAGATAGCATTGAGAAACCAGGGCAGAGAACAGCACAGGTTTAGTCTCGGGAACTAAGAGCTTTATCCAGCAATAATGTGTGTAAGGACAGACAATGTAACACTGTATTTGGTTTAACAACAAAGAACTGTAAAAGGATTTGATAGTAAGGGACTGGCAGAAAAGCAGAATGTATATACACTGTGCAATATTTTTTAAAAAATGTATTTAAGTGATATAATTACAACTTAAAAAGACAGTATTTGAAGTTGCCTAGAACAGATATTATTTTAGAGTAGGGTTGTTTAATGATGACCTTCACTTGGGCTCTTTGCTTATTAAGTAAAGGACTCAAGAGAAGCTAGTAATTTTTTGCAATATGGGAAGAAGAAGGAAGAAGAAGCACATGTGGAAAAGCAGGACTGACAGGGTTTTTTACGAAGATCTGTTTTCATTAATGCATTTGGTTTCTGGATGCACTGGAACAGGTTGCCCAGGGAAGTTGTGGACGCCCCTTCACAGGAAGTGCTCAAGGCCTGGTTGGATGGGGCTCTGAGCAACCTGGTCTAGTGGGAGATGTCCCTCCCCATGCAAGGGGGTCAGAATTAGATGATCTTTATGGTCCTTTCCAACCCAAACCATTCTATGATTCTATGTGAATGGCCTGACATCACTGAAAAATATTAATCTCCATCTCCCATTCTGTATATGCCCATTTTGTTTTGACATTTAAAGGGCAGCAAATTTTAGCTGCACATTAAGCAAGACACCACATACTCTTTGGAGCTACTTGGGCTTAAAATGAGCAAGTGTCTTTATGAAGCCTGTATGGTAGCATGGTAAATATTGCAACAGCATATGCATGCTGGTTATTCCTTCAGAAGGAAATAGCATCTCTGTGGCCTGTATAGCAGTTGTCCTGACCACTGAAATTTAAAATAAGTTTTGTGAAGCCTAAGTATGCCACTACTGGCATATTTGGCCAGAGGTGAGAGTGATCAAATGATCCTGTGTTCTGCTTTGAGAAAGTTGACAGAGCCCGAAATTCAGCATGGATCTGTCTTTTGCCCTCATGTCTGGAGATACATCCCCCTTTTCTTGCACAGGAAAATGCTCTGGCAAGACTGGTAAAAATCAGCTAGGAATGTGAGCAACCTTTCATGTTTAATGTTTGGTAATTGCTGAACAGAAATTTTTGAAGATCTCATACAAAGGCATCTCTGACAAAAAGATCATATAAATGGATGCTTAGGTTAGAAGTATGTCAATCTCTGTTGCATAGTTGGTGAAAATTTCTATTGAATGGAGAAAGTTGTGTAGCTAACCTCTGCAGTGTGTGAACCTATCTCTGAAGTTAAAATACCAAATTGTATTTTATGGTTTTGTGACCTGCATGACTTCCATTAGGGAGTGAACAGAAGCATCTAAATCCATTGCAATACTCTTAAATGGAAAGATGCCCTTAGGAATCCCTCCTGTTGTGTACGAAAGTACAATTATGTGGTTAACATTTTGAAATGTAAGTGAATGGCTGCCACTCTGCCTGTTCTTTTAGATTAATATTGTATAAAATGCTAGCCGCATTGTCAGTCTCCAGAACAGAGCATTTTGCACTTTTAAAGTTCCAGAATAATGTGGCATCTTTCTGACCCCAAAATAGCCTACGGAGGTCTTCAGCCGGCTTGCTAGATTCTTGAACATTATATCATATATCGGGTAAGATACTTAAAAACAATAAATAGAAAGTTTCTGAAGGTCCATTCCAAACTTAAAAAACAAAGACTGGAAATTTTTGTAAGGTAAAGTGTAACTAATATAACTGAGTTTGCCTATATTTGCTCAGAACAACTGAAGGGGAGAGTATTAAGTTTCTCACACTGTCTTGTATCAATTTTTAAGACACACTTTACAGAGATATTCTGTTCATTCCCAGTGAACAGGCAGACTACATGGTATATGTCTGCAATTCCGTAGCTTCTTGATGGACATTCGCTGCTTGTCTGCAGGCAGCACAGATGCTAAATAAAATAAATGGGGGAAAATGTTTTTTGTGTTAGGGAGGGGAGGCTGAGAGGCAAGATTAGGGTGAGTAGAGACTTCTTAACAACATATTTTCATTTATTTTACTGTAGTATCTTTTTTTTTAAACTGCATACACTTCAAAGATAATGCAAAATTGGAGTTACGGATATCGCTGCTTTGTAGTGAATGTATTGCTAGATTCTTAAATAATTAAATTATACAAGTTCTTAAAATGGAGTGTAATTAGCCATTAATGAGCAAAATCTGTTGCTGTGGAGAGTTGATATATGCCACGCAGACTGTCCTTATGTTTTAGAAGATTTGGTGTTATTTCTAAATGCATATGTGTGCTAAAAATCAACTGTTGTGTGTGTTGTAAGATAATCACTAAATTAGCTAGTAAGTTATATAACATATCAAATATTTAATTTTAGCACACTAAATTATAGATTTGTCAATGACTCAGTGTTCTACTTCTTTTTAATTAGAAGCATAGCTTAGAAGCATGGTTAGGAAAGGTTTGATACTAACAGGGGTTTAAATTTAAAAATTACAGGCCTGGCACGTGAAGATGGTAATTCTTCACTCACAAATTCACAGTTCAAATTCATACTACACAAGATCTGCATGAAAGACATTGTAATCTAATGGCCATTAGATAGATAAATGAATATATTATACTGCATTGTATTCTTAGCTGACTAATTCTGAGTATCAAAGACTATTTTCTTAATTAGTATTAGCAACTAAAAGTTTACTTTTAAAAATGTATAAGTATAAAGGGTAAGGAATTAATGGAACACGATGACCTGGGAGAAGGTCAGAGCAGATGCACATTTGAGACACTGCGAAGAAATTTACTTTTCAGCTCTTGAACTAAATTCCCTGGTACTGAACTAAGCAGATGTCTCTTTAGAATCAATGAACAACTCCTAACCCTAAACACCTTTAGGATTATGTACCTTATGATTAAGTCAAACAATAATGGAAGTTTATTTAGATTGTTTGTAAAAACAATTCTTCATAAGCAGCAGCTTAATAGGAATAGAATAATAGACTATTTAATTAGGAAAACAAGCATTTTTTCTAATGTTGACACTTCTGCAAAAGAGTTAAGCTTAGTTAAATAAATACCATGTGTTTAAAAATGTGGTTAACCTGAGTAAATTGTATGAACTCGCTCTACAAGCCAGTCATTAAAAGCTCTATGGTATACAGTGCTTTCTTCAGTGATCTAATTAAGGATATGGCAAAGATGAAGAGGATTTTTAAACTGGTGTCCTGTGTTTTGTTACTTTTTACTTAATTTTCTTCATTGCCAGTGGGTCATCTTATTTTTCCTAGTGAAGTGCTGAACCTTTTCTTTAGTCAGTCATACAAACAAGTTTACAGAAATGAAATACTGATCTTAAGATAACGTCATATAATTGTTGCAAGAGCCCTCCTGACCCTGTAGTGAAATACACAGAATGCACTATGAAAATGTAGATACTTCACACTCAGATGACTTTGTTCAATCTAATCATATGCTCTCTTTATACTGCTTTAGGTCATGACTAAATCTCAGATGGGCAGAGAATGATGCTTGTGTTTCAGAAATTGCCATTTATCCTCCTTACTCTATATTGAATTTGTGTAACATTAGGAGCTAGTGCATAGCAAATGTTCCTCATCAGAGGTAAAGGAGGAAAAAAAACAAACAATGCTATCTGTTTTTTCTTTGTTCCTCTTTAATGAAATACAGGAAATTCAGTGCAAACATAGAACTTTTTTATTATTATTAGATTGGTTGGGATTTGGGTTTTGTTCTTCTTTTTTAAACTGCGACAGTGGTCAGAGGCTTGCAGAGGTTTCCTAGAGAGTTTGTGGAGTCTCTGTCTTTGGGAATGTTTTAAACCTCATTGGAAATAGCCCTACTATGGTTGACTCTGCTCTGTGCAGAGTGGTATAGCGTTGCCTTCCAACCTCTGCTGTTCTCTGATTCTCTAGTTATAATTCGCATCTGTCAAATTAGTGGAGATAGAAGTGATTAGGAAGAATTTGATTTTTTTAAAGGCACCGGTCCACCTAAGGGATTGAATGTTTCAAAATGCAAACATAAGTTCAGCTTTATCAGAAAAAAAGAAAAAAAAAAAAAGAAAAAAAAAAAAGAAAAAAAAAAAAGAGTAATACTTGGCATTTCATCTTTCCAAAATACCCTTGGTGGTACCTACTCACCAGGCATGCTGTGCCTGGATCACTCATGTCAATGTACATAGCCAAATGAGGAAAAATTCAAAAAGATAATGGAAACTTCCACAGTGGAAGAAATGAAAATTTCCAAAATCAGTTTTAGACTAGACTGTAAAGAGATTATTTGATATGTGCAAATTGTGTAGCAAATTATATGACTGGATCTGAAAAGTTCAACAACTTGCATAAATAAGAAGTGAGAAATTAAATGAAAAGCTGAAACACAGGTTTGTGAAAGGACTGTTGTTTCCATCAATGAATAATTCACTTTGGAAAAGAGAGGTTCAGGATGCAGGATAGTTTTTGTGTTCTATTTTTCCTGTAATGTTGTTTAAATTGCTAATAATAAACACATAGATTATGTGTGATAGTCAAAGCAAGGTCTGATTTCTGAGTACAGAATAGTCCTGAGTGTGTGTTATGCTTTCTAACGTTCCTGACTTCCGTAATGCAAGAACATGAAAAATTTTGTATTAAAAGAGAGAGTAATAAAGTCTCCATGCACTAGAGGACTATTTGTATTAGGTTAGGATGTGCTACCAAATCCATCCTTGCCCTAAGAATCTGGGCTTTCATGTGAAGCATGAAAATATAGGGTGGCCATGTATTTGCTGAATAAATTTCTTTGTACAGTGGAGGAAAAAAAAAAATATAGGGTGGCCATGTATTTGCTGAATACATTTCTTCTTTGTACAGTGGAGGAAAAAATTAAGTTTTGCTTCCATTTATTGGTGCTTCAAATATAGTTAGTCACACAGAATAATAAATGGAATTCCTTTCAATATGTTCTTTAAAAGAATAATTGTTAATTAATCAATTAACAGTTTTAAAGCTTTTCCAAAGACTTCAGTGGAAGTCACAGTAAAAATGCAAAATATTAACATTCAAGTTTTTAGTAATGATCATAACTTAAGTTCAAAAAGTATTCAAACTCTTAGAAACTGGCAAATTATCTATTTTCTTGGCAGTGTTTGCAAAACACGCACACTGTAAAATGACTTTTTTTTTAAATTTATGTTAAACTAGTAGCAAAAATACATACGGTTACTTTCACTGCTGAAGATGTGCTGCTCTGTGTTGATCATCCTTTAGTGCATTTTGAATGATAGTTAGTCTGTGGGGACCAGTGAAGACCTCCAATTAATTATTACTGGAGAACATGAAATCATAAACAAAATTCCTTGTAATAAATTTTTAAAATGAGATTGCATGTTTTATTTACGGTACTGGTCCATTTTGGGGCTTTAAATCTATGAACGAAAACAAACATGCTTTTCATGAAACTGAAATAAAAAATATCAATAGTATTTCTTTCTTATCAAAGTAGGACACAATATATGAACTGGACTTCTAAATAACTGCAGGGAGAAAGGCAAGGGAAGAAGAAAAGATTTACTTTTCTCTAATTCATAGAAAGTGGTTGAGCAGATATATAAACAATATGGAAAACAGCAAATGCTTCCAAGCATATTGACATTTATATAATCATTAAGATAGCTGATATGATGGAATTACTTTATCAAAAGTGTTTATTAAAGGCAGAGCTATTAACAAAGAATTCTCATTATTATTACATAACTTTAGAGCAGAAATTGATTTTGTTTTGGACAGGGGAGCAGCAAATGCTCTGGATATTCAGTAGTTTCAAATACTTTTGGACAAAATTCTACTAGAAACAGCTAGAAGTGAGTTTTGTCCCATAGGGATCATAGGTGAAGCTACAAAACAAAGGAAATATGATCAAACAATAAAATAACAGCTGATAATCACCCAATTCTTCCATTAGAGTTTGTATCTCTTTTTTTTTTATTCTCACTGTTAGTTGCTTTGTTAGATCATAGACTCAAGCCATCTGTCTGGAAAATGCAGAGTACACTATAGATATGCTGCAGTTTAATGAACAAATATTAATAGATTATATTAAGGGCTTATTTTCATTTAAATGTGTGGGAATTCTATAGTCTAGTTTTTTCTCACCATTGAAAATCTCTTTTTGCATTCCTACTGCAAACAATATGCCTTCTTTCCCATGCTCCATCAAGAGAATTTACTTCTCCCTTAACCCAATTAAACTGGTTCACCTTCTTCTCAACTCTGACTCTGACTAGTTAACCTTCCCAGGACATGGATAACTCAAAATGTTTCTGGCTCTGGAAGTTGTTTGATTACACCATGATATCAAAGTGCATTTTAAGCAAAAACCTTTATCAGAGTGGTATCTACTGGAGCCTGCAGATGTTTTAGGGAGCTTAATCTCAGTGTGTGTACAGGTCTTACAACCTGAAAAGTGCTAGTCCAAGTGGACCCAGTAATTCTTCATCAAAGGATTATTTGGGCGATTTTCATAGTGCCATCAGTGTTTGCATATAGTCAGATAGACAGTGATGTCCGTGACCTATATTGCTGCCTCTCTTTATTCATATGGAATTATGAAGTTGTAGCATAATGTCAGGGCAATGCTGTGTCTCAGTTGAGTTTTCTTAAATTCTTAAATTCCTTTAATCTCCCTGTGATATAATTCTCTCTAGTTTATACAATCCTGTCTTCCTCATTAGAAAAGACATAATCAAATCACTTTCTAGTTTCCTATAACTTCCTTTTAGGGGCCACCTTAATATCATGGAGCCATTACTATCTGTTATGTATTTTAGTCTCTTAGTTCCTGGGTCACAAACCAGTAAGAGAGCACAGTGCAGAAATTCAGTCTTCTTGGATTTGCTTGGTGATGGGATAAGCATTGCTGGAATCTCTCCCTGTGAAATCATTACTGATGAGTGCAAATCTCTTCCATCTTCTCCAGCTCTTGATTCTACTTTTTGCTCCAGGAACAAGAGAGGAGCAGGCTACATGCAGCCTTATACTGTGTGGCTTATTGTAGAATGTATTCATATTTATTTGAAAGTGACAGAAGAGAAGTTTTGGACAAAGTATCCTTGAAGTTTTTCAAAAGCTGGCTGGAGAAGCCCTGAGGAATATGATTTATTTTTGAGTTTAGCCCTCCCTTGAGCAGGTGATTAGACTAGATGGCCTCCACAGGGCCTTCCTAACCTAAATAACTTTACAGATCAATGAATTCCACCCTGGTGCTTAATTTCCATTCTTCCTTTGATAATTCTAAAATTAAGTAATAATACCTGCAGGCTTCCTTCTGTGCTATTGCTTTGAAAAGTTTAAAGTTACCCTATTCACAATGTAGAATTGTTTTTTTGTTTTTCTCCTGCATCTTTTCCATGTGTGCAGAATTTTAATATGGTATCTGTAGAAAATACCTGAGATAGGGCCAGAAGGATTTATTAGGGTAAACTTCACTTGCTGAATAATCTACTCACCTTATAGCGTAGCAGTGCTTCAACCGAATCTGGAAATTGGAAGCTTAGTGGAAATTTTTTCAAAGATCTGTTAAGTAGGACCATTCTTGTGGGATAAAAGCATTTTTGTTGCAAATAGTGTTTCCACTTTATTTTTATCTTGTTGTTTTGGTTTTGTTTTGCAATGCACACCATCTCTTTTCATCCTCCTTCCACTATTTTGAACTCCTCACGTTTCCTGTGCTTTGTTCAGCTTGTTGTGTATTTTTTTTTCTCTGCCCCTTAGTTGATATGTCTGTGTACCCACCTACAACAGCTTCCAAACTTCTTTTCATCATTCACGTGTTGAGTAACCTGTTCTGCTGTCATGTGATCATCATCTAAGGTTCACTACTGTAGTTTGTTTCACTTTGGTGTTCCTCCTTTTGCGCAGACTTCTTCTCCCATCCTAAAAGTATATCCTTACTCATTTTAAATGTTTATTATTTTTAATTACTGTTAAAGCTTGTAAGTGTGCTACTGATGCACTGGTGGTGCTAAATATCATATGAGACTTGTCAGGACAGAACCTTTCAGGTCAGCATTTTCTGATTTGGTGTTTGAAGATGAAACTTTGTGGATATAGCTGCAGCATCAATAGAGCCCTACATGAACAAACAAAAGTGCATAAGGAAGAATTATAATAGATACATCTGAGTTTTGATAAAATGTTTTAGATCAGGATGAGAAGTTATACAGCGTTAGCATCTGAAGAGGATTAATTCACTGAGGTGGGTAGATAACATGTGCAAGAAGCATAAATGGCAGCTGTGTGATGGATTGGCCAGCCATGTAGTCAGTTCCTCAGACCCTTTCAGTATCACAGAGAAGTGGACAGACAAAACCGATTTTTATTATAATTCTCATAGACACAAGTAGATGTTCCTCACACTCTTATTAAACATGAGTGTTACAGAAGTGTTTTCCCCTACAGCACCCTTCAAATACTAACCATTGATAGCCTAACCATCTATAGAGTTTTGCTAGTGAGAGGAAAAATGCTGTAAAGTTCAAAGTTCAGCAACTTTGAAAAAAGTCAGTGTAAGAAATCTACTTTCTCTTTGTAAGTTAGGTTTCCAATGTTTCCAAAATTTGTATTCCAAATAGTTATTACGAAAATGCTTTCCTATTCCTATTTTTAAATGAATGTTTTCATTTACGGTTTTGGATGATGGGAGAAATAATAAGATGGGAAAAATATTCCTTTGTGGCAAACATTTGTTTTATAAAAGTAAACAAATAAAATATTCCTGAAGTACTTAGCCATCAGTATTTGAAGGCCTGTGGCATCATCTAAAAGACAAAAAAAGAAATAATTGATTAGTGGATTTTGTTTGATCTGCTCAGGGATCAAAGGGACAAATACTGTCTACAGGGATGAAAGAGTGGAGAACTGCTCTCCATACTTCCTCAGTTATCTGGTTATTCATGTGCTCTTGCTGTGTGTTAGAGCTGCCTGTACCTGACCTTTTGTCATTCTTGAGTAAAATAAAATGTAGATATACTCTGCTGCAATTTTGAAGGGTTTCTCAATGTAATTTCAAGTCTGTAAGATTGAATACTGAAGTGTTTGGTTTTGTTTGTCAGCAGTGTTATCTTTAGTTGTTCATGTCATAATTTTGGCTTTATTTTTTTAATTTCATTTTTTTAAATAATGCATGTGTTTAATTTCAACCACTGGAATGTACCGAGGACCAAAAACACTTAAGTGCCTGTTAATCTGGCTGTTTAGTCATACAACTACATTGTAAATGACCAATGTGTT
>NW_009952881.1:1774384-1775648 GCF_000747805.2 Chaetura pelagica | reverse complement strand
AAAACAAAAGAGTTAATTTTGAAGAAACACTTCATTAGAAAGTTATAAAATATTGAAATTGAGGAATAGTCGTAGTAGTATCAACCGTGTTCCACAGATGGAATGTCAAGGATTTAGTTTGGGGATACCCTATACCCCACAGTGAACTACACACCCATTTTATATTCTGTATGATGATGTAACATCCTCTGTTCCATCTGTAGCATTACTGTTTTCTTTTGGTGTGTTCTTGTAGAAGCCACATTCACTAACTGATGTATTTCAGAACCTTTTTTTTTTAGTATGAATCTGTGTACCAAGTGGTACTTTTGCTATAACTAAACTCTATTTCCATTTCATTTAGAAGTTACTGGGTTACTTTTTACACTTGGAATAAAAATTGTGTAAGTTTACTCAGTGCCTAAATATGGCAGACATTTCTGTAGCCACTCTTCCAGAAGATAAAAATGTCTGTGAGGGCTATGTGTGGCCTGACTGACTGTATGTGGTCCTTGCCATCTTCATCTGGTTTGTCCTCACATTCTTCCATGGTCAAATGGAAGCCAGTAGGTGGCCATGGTCACTGCCAAGAGGAATTTAATGTCATTCCTAACAGGTCTTGGGAGATACTTCAAGAGCAACTAATTTACTTAAACAAATGTTTAAGAAGATTAAGAGTGTTTCCTGAATGGGCTAGGGCAGACAGAGGATATGAAGTTCATATTAGAAGAAATTTCCACTCTTCCCAATTAGTCCTTGTGTTTGAAGTAATTTCATATTCTTCAGGTGGAGGAAGAGGTGGAGGGAAAATTAATGCTGATGTTAAGTACAAATCATATGTAATCTTTACTCTGCAAAATCTGTAAGAATTTATTATATTTTTCTTTTGGAATTGAAGTTCTGGAGTTCAGACTCAAAAACCTACCATCTATTTAAACTGTATTATTAATTTACTATTTATAGTGGGTATACAATTATTTACTATGCAATTACAGTTGCATAGTGAACAACAAAAGTTCACTCTCATGTCCTGCAGCTGCTCCTGTCAAAGCTAGTGGTGGTACTGTAGTTGTCTTCTAAGGAACAGTCTCATATCCTGAATTAGTAGATACCTTAGGTATATCAGATATTATGAATAATAGTGTATGTATCTATTGCCATTATTTTATCATGTATCCCTTTCCTCATTAAAATAATTGAAGACACAGTGAAATACCAACAGTGTAAAGAATTTCAAATTTACATATGAGGCAATAAGTAACAGCCACATTTCCTACAAAAATTC
>NW_009952881.1:1704571-1774335 GCF_000747805.2 Chaetura pelagica | reverse complement strand
TTCTATAAAAAATAAATAAATTCTATTTTCATGCTGTTCTTCTGATACTAGACAGAATACGTACATGCTAGAGTTTCATGGGTCCAAGTCTATTTCTGATCAAATCTAAGCTGCAACGTGTTGTCTCCACTTGTGACTTAAGATGGTTGTGTGCCACCATACAAGTCTTTGAAAGCTTTATGGTGAAGGACAAAAAGCTTTGGGTATCTGCAAATCACTGGTCTTAAAGTTCTTAAGTTGCTATATACAACAAAAAGCTGAGTTTCCATATTTAATTGATTTTGATTGCCAGGAGTGTTCTAGTCCTTTGAGTAATTATTTGATGAGAATTTTAAGCCAACTTTAGTGTCATTGCTGTCAAGGGAAATGTTATCACATCCCATATCCATTGATCATATCCTCATGTTAGCATAGCCTTTTACTCTGACCCTAGGATAAGCTATGTAATGAATCAGAAGCAATTTAAAATTGTTTTTCCTTTTTTTTTTTTTCTTTTTTTTCTTTCTTTTTTTTCTGAATGATTTTCCTAGAACAATAGAATGGCTCGGATTGGAAGGGAACTGAAAGATTGAGTCCGAACGCCCTAGCAAGGGGGGGACGTCTTTCACAACATCAGGTTGCTCAAAGCCTCATCTGATCTGAGCTTGAACACTTCCAGGGATGGGAAATACACAGCTTCTCTGGGCACCCCGTTCCAGTTTCTCACCACCCTCATAGTAATTTTTTTTTTGCTTTTATGTAGTCTGAATCTATCCTGTTTTAGTTTAAGAACACCTTATCACTGACTCTCTGATAATGAGTCTCCCCCCATCCTCCTTGCAGGCTTCCTTGAAGTGTTGAAAGGCCACAGTAAAGTCTCGGCAGGGCCTTCTCTCCTCCAGGTTAAACAACCCCAGTGCTCTCAGGCTTACCTCATAGCAGATGTGTTCCAGCTCTCTGACCATTTTTGCTGCCCTCCACTGGACCTTCTCCAACAGGTCCATGTCTTTCTTGTACTGGGGATCCCAGAACTGAAGACAGTAGTTCAGTTGGGGTCTCATGAGAACTGAGTACATGGGCAGAATCACCTCCCTCAACCTGCTGGCCACTTCTGTTTATGCAAACTCAGATATGGTTGGCTTTCTGATCTGTCAGTGCATATTTGCCAGTTCATATTCAGTTTTTCATCCACGAGTACCCCCAAGTCCTTCTCTGCAGAGCTGTTCTAAATCCATTCACCCTGTAGTTTGTACTGATACTGGTTGATTGCCTCAACCCAGGTGCAAGGCCTTGCACTTAACCTTGTTGAACTTCATGAGGCTAAAACAGGCCTACTTCTTGAGGTCCCTTTGAATGGCATCCCTTCCCTCAAGTCTGCACCGCTCAGGTTGGCATCATCAGAAAACTTGCTGGTGGTGCACTCAATCTCACTGTCTATGTAATTAGTAAACATATTTAACAGTAACAGTCCTGATACAGACCCCTGGGTGACATCAGTTATTACTAATCGCCATTTGGACATTGAGACATTGACTGCATATTCAGCATGGAACAGGCTTGTGCTGGCATATGGAGAGGTTGAAACAAAGCAGAGACAAGTCCCAAGTTGTGGAGCAGAGGAGACATTACATATTTTCATGGCAGTGATGGAGTATAGCCTCAATTCAGAAAAATTATTTTCAAAGTGCAGCTTAATATGTTTAAGTGCTGAGCCCCAGCTCCAGGCTGTATGAATGAAGAATTTACCCAGCTGTTCTACAACCATTTCATTACTCTTCTGTGTCAGATGGGTAACTTGAGAAGAAAGGAAAAGTTTGTATGTATTCCATATGTTTTTGTCCATGTGTTCACATGTACACACACAAAGCATGCTCTATTTTTATATTTTCTTTCTTCACGTCCCTCAGTAATTGTGCCTTTATTAATTGCTTCATATACTGAAAACTCATGACAGTTTTTTTTGTCCTTTTCTCCTGTCTTATGTCTAGGATACTGTCTCCTTCACATTTCACTGTAAGTCTGCTAGTTTTTCAGTAACTGAAGTAATTCCACTATAGTTCCAAGTTTACCCATGCTGAAATAAAGACCTTCCCAAGCAAGATTAGCCCCAGCATAAACATGGTACACATTGCTTTTTAAAAAAAGACATAGCACAGTTGTTCCTTTTAAAAGGAACTAATTTGAAAGACATTCCCTTTCATTCCATGGGACAGCAGTGTGCCCTTGTGACTGAAAGAGCCAGTAGTATATTGGGATGTATTAAGATCAATGTGGCCAACAAGTCAAGTGAGGTTCTTCTCCCCCTCTGTTTTGCCTTCATAAGACCATGTGTCCAGTTCTGGGCTCCCCAGTTCAAGAGGGATAGGGATATGCTGGAAAGAGTCCAACGGAGAGCTACAAGGATGATTAAGGGACTGGAAGATCTGTCATATGAGGAAAGAGATCTGGGGCTATTTAGTCTGGAGAAGAGAAGACTAAGAGGAGACCTTATTAATGTCTATAAATAGCTGAAGGGTGGGTGTCAAAAATGGGCCAGTCTCTTTTCAGTGGTGCCCCGTGATAGGATGAGGGGAAATAGCACCAGGCTGCAACACACGAAGTTCCACCTCAACATGAGGAAAAACTTATTTACTGTGAGGGTGGTGAAGCACTGGAACAGGCTGCCCAGAGAGGTTGTGGAATTTCCTTCTCTGGAGTCTTAACAAGATCTATCTGGACTCATTCTTGTGTGATCTGCCCTAGGTGTTCCTGCTGCAGCAGGGGGGTTGGACTTGATAACAAGTCCCTTCCAATGCCTGTGATTCTATGATTCCATGATTCTACAGTAGGGATTGCTTTGTAGCACATTAGAGAACTCTAACATTTTTTACAGTACTTCTATTTATGCTAAAACTGCTCATTTATCTGGTCATATTAAGAAACAATATTGGCCAGGTATAGCAGCCCAGGTTAGGCAGAGGCCAAATCTTACAGACTTTTATAAAGATGAGCACCAGAAAACACACCTGAATGGACACTTTGTTCTACATTTAACAATACTTCAGTTGCAACACCACTTCTTTCAACATGGTCCAAATTGAATCCTTTCACAAAGCCTTCTTCAAATGGTGATGTTTGGCAGTTAAATAAAGGTAGTATCCAGCTTCCACAATTGCTTTACAGTTGACTTTATAGGATACTCCACCAAATCCAGGACAGTCATTTGGTGCCTGCAGTTTTAATAGAATCTCTTCTGAAGTGATATTCCAATAACAATCATTAAATACACTACAATGTGTATTTAAGTCCAAGAATCAAGAACAGATTAAAAAATCAAATAAACCTTTTTGACTACGCCAATTCAAATGAAGTGTGATTATTTAAGGAAAGAGGTCTTAAAAACTACAAGAAAGAGGCTTTGTCCCTTGTTTGCATCTGTTCTTTATGAGGCCAATTGAAATGCTACCTTTTTTCCATGGTGAATAGTGCATTACAGTTTGAGAATTTTAATTCCAATAAAGGCGCTACTTGTGAATGGAGATAGTGCTGAGTGTGAGGGCAGAGAACACATTGATCCTCTGGCTACATTGGTTTATTTCTGAGGGGCTACTATGGGATATTTCCCATTAAGTAGTTGCAGAGGATGGTTGTGTAATGTAGATGAAAATCCTCAAGTAGGATTAATCTCATCTAATGTTAAGGTGCTACAGCATAGACATTTACATCTGAATTACACGTTCTGTTGCATTCTATAGTCTATGGAGAAAAAATAAGTCTTTTTATGGGCTGATTAGTTTTACCCAAAGGAATACTGAAAATTGGTGAGATGATCCACACCCTGGGAAGGCCTATTGACTGTAGAGACAATCTAGACACCTTAGCTCAGAAATGGACGTATGCAATGTGGCATCTAAGCTTAGATGAGATGAAACCAAATTTAACTGCAAACCTCACTGTTTTGTCTAGAGCTATTTGGAGTGGCCTTCATTATTTTTCCCAAGTAAGAGCTCCAGTTTCTGGTGCAATATGTTGGATGAATTTGGGAGAAAAAGTATACAACAGGCAAGTGCTGTAATTGCTACAAGATTTAATTACATGAAAGAAAGTGCTCTCTGTTATGTGCAGGTATCTGGTATCTCTATGATATGAGCTCTGGAGGACTGATGGACTAAAGACTAGGAAGATTAGTACAAGTGATTATAGTTTATGACAATTTGTGGAAAATAACTAACCTCTAATGGCTATTCTGAATTCTCTGTAACTCCTATGAATTAGTGACACAACAGCTATACTGCCATGAATTGTGAATCAGTACCAGATTTCATTGATCTGGAGGTATAAACACTTAAGCCTAGAGATTTAAAGATTTATTTTCATTGGACCTCTTGTTTTTTTGTTTGTTTGCCTGTGTGTTTAGAACAGATTAAATGCCCCAAAACCACTGAAATGGGAAAGAGGGAAATGCAGTGGGATGATTTTATCAGTCAGTGAGCATCCATTTCCAAAATACTACCATTGAAAGAACTGCAGCTTTGCTGCAGATTTTAAAACTAACTGCTGTCTGTCCCCTGACTTGAACACAAAACTACCTGCTAGCAGATATTTGGGAAGAGAAAGTCTGGTGCAGACAGAATCAAAAGGTATAAAGTTTGGTTAAAGATAAAATGGTGTATTTCAGCATTTTCAACAAAGTACCTACTTGATCATATTATACATTAGGAAATGAAGTTGCTTTGTCAACACTTTTTATCTCATGTAACTTCTTTAATGGTAATGCATCTTTTTAGCTCTTTCATACTGCTTTGTCCATTCCACTACTCAAGTTGTCCAAAGCTGAGGTTCATTTCCTGGGAAGCATCTTGTTTTGAAACATCCAACTTCAATAATTTCTGTTTTAATAAATGCTGTTTCTGGCCATCTGTAAAGTACAAGACTGACTAAAGTTATCCTTGCATACCACTTTTGTCATGTTAAAAAAATTAATGGAAAGCTAAAAATACTTTTTCTTAAATTTAAAAACATTTTTCACATGATAAAAATATGCAGCTAAGGACGTTTTAAAGCAAAATGAGCACAGCAGCTTGATTCTCAAATTTTAGATTATTCTTAGAGTCTAGAGAAACCTCTAAGTGAGTATGAATTATATTTGCACCCATATTCATTTGCCTTGCCATAGCTTTACTGTTAGCATCCTATCCTGAGGTCTTTCTTCTACCTGCCTACTAGTCTTAAAGCTCTATTTCTTCTCGCTGTTTTATGATCTGGCACAAAACAGGCAAATACTCCTGTGTTTGTGTCATTAAGCAAATAAGGCACATATTCACTTGTGTATTGGTAGACATATTAAAGTAGGAAAACTTGGAAATACATTATGCTGCATAAAACATCTGAATTTTGATGCAATGGAATTTCTATGACATTGTAAAACCCAGGGAACTTTTATTGCCTAAGAAAAATGGGAGATGTCTCTCAAGAACATTAGCAAATTACCTGATTTTTTGTTGTTGTAGATGGATTTTTATTTATTCATCACAGTCCAATTTTCAGTCCAAGCTTCCAGCTTTTAAATCTGTAATCCTATCTTATTTTTCCTGGCAATTTATTAGTAGTGTGAAATTGTCAACAGGATTGTCTCTGGGTGAAAAATTGCACTTACTCAAGAGTAGGTTTGAGAATCAAGCTTCTATATGCATTGATTAGTATAGAGCCCATTGTGGTATAATAGGTGAGAACAAACCATGGTTATAAAGATCAAGTCTATTGTAGACACAAAAGCCTATTTTATGTACATTAAAGAGCCTTGATTATTTAAAGGCATTTGGGCTGTTGGTTATTTTACACAGGTTATTTACACTGTTGATTAAATTGCTTGCAAAGCAGTCAGATTTCCATACACAAGTAGTCTAACAGAAATGTTATGCAGCCAGCAATTTGCCAGTTGTCTGTTGACAAAGACAGAGAGTAAGCTACTTACTACTGTTTTTATACAATGAATCATTTTTGTAAAAATGGAGCAGTCTAATGAAAATTCAAATGTATTGCTGTTCCTGATTCAAACAGAAATCCAAGTACTTCATATACTCTGCAAATAAGCCTCATTTGCCACAGTGTATCAACTAACAAGTAATTTCAGTTCTACATGCAGATTTTAAATAAAACTCTCCAATTTTAAACAGGTAGTTTCATTTTACTTTCATAAACAGATACTTTCAAAATATTTAGACATCTGTATATAGTACTGTTTAAACTGCTTGTTCTAAAACATAAATAGGTATCTTAGTGTTTGAGTTACCACCTGATGTCTTTCTCATTTAAGGGGAAAATATAAAAAAATGATTGGGATAGTGAGAGTCAGGACCAATGCTTGCACAGCATGGCAATATCTTTT
Source organism: Chaetura pelagica (assembly GCF_000747805.2). Taxonomy (NCBI): domain Eukaryota; kingdom Metazoa; phylum Chordata; class Aves; order Apodiformes; family Apodidae; genus Chaetura; species Chaetura pelagica. The sequence goes on along the minus strand of NW_009952881.1, from coordinate 1,767,989 downwards.
ATTGTGTTTTAATTGTTAGACTTCTTAGAGAGAACTGTGCGTTGACTGGCTCTGCAGGAGGGGTGCCTGGTCTCAGTGAAGTTAAGAGCTGCTTTGGTCAGGGTGTCACCAGGGGTTCTGTGGTTGGCTAAAATACTCCAGAGCAGTGCCACTATGGAGGAAGGTGTCTCAGAACTAGAAGCAAAGCCTAAAATGACTGACCTTACTGAAGGGCTCATGCCCTTTGCATGAAACAATGCTTACCAGGATGCTGCATGACAGACCCATCTATAGGACTGAGCCCTGCTACTTTGTTACAGCATTCTAGAAACGGATGCTTTACTGCCCCTGCTGCCTCTATAAAGGTGTAGGGTCTTTTGAACATCTGATATGGGCTATTGTTGCAGAACACTCTGGGATGACAGCCTTCCCTACTCACTGTTGTCACCTCCCTGTGCCATTCCCACCTGTCTGTGTGGTGCATGTCTGGTTTGCTACATGCAGTGTGCACATCTGTTGCAATCCATATTTAGGCGTTTTAATTAGTAAAAGCTGCAAATGTTTTTGAATAGGTATTTATACAACAAATATGTTATCTTTTTTGCAATATATATTTAGAATGTAGTCCAGTTCTCTGTGAAGTTAATGGAAACTGGATCAGGTCCTGATCATCAACATTTATTTTTTTTTTAAGTGCCAGTTGGCAGAAAGAGAATCAGATTTCAACCATATTTCTGTAATAATTAATTGGAAAATATTTGTGGTATATTAAGAAAATAAATTTATAAATTATTTAAAAATTAATGTTTATTTTAGTCTGCTTCCAAAAGAAAAAATCTATCTGAAACAGATTTTGGACTCAAAATTCTAATTTTTTAAATTTTCTTTTTTCCCAGTGTGATTTCTATAATTTACTGTATATTGTGAGAAATCATTCGTTTCTCTAAGTTTCTCAAGGTCTCTCACACAGCATGAGAGAATGCAAAAACTTTGAAAAGTGGTTATAGGATATATGAAGCATGACTGCAAGCCCACAGAAATTGGTACAAGCATTCAGACATAGATATAGTACTTGAGATTCCTTTTGAATCAGTGATGGGAACTGACTGCATTATCAATTAGATATGAAAAGAAAGAAAAAGAGAAAGAAAATGAAACAGAAAAAGCAGTCATAGCACTACTGTAGTCTGGCAAAAATTGCACTTAAAAAAAAAGACACCTGTATTTTCAACCAGTATATATAGTATGCATTATATATATAAAATACTTATAGTGTATGTAATGTATATGTAGTCTGTATATAGAGTATGTATTTGTCCTCAGAAAGGTTAGCTCATGGGGAAAGTAATTTTGATTTTAAGATGAATTAACAACTTGTAAGTAATTAAAGAGTATCTACTATCAAGAATATGCATTTCTACTCATAAAACTATAAGTCTCCAGAAAGTGATGGAGAACGAAGTATACTTGTTAAGCAATTAAATATCATTTAAATACAGCATGTAAAAATAATTGCAGTCCTGCCCAGAAAATCAATTTAAAGATGTGACAAAGTTACTTAGATGCTCTGGTATTTTGCTAGGTCAAGGTCCAGGTAAAGCATTACAGCTCTGGATGAACAGGAAGTTGTTTCTTGGCAATGATTGAATTGCTGTTCAGTTATCTGCAAGTATGGAGACTGTCTTTTTAAAAAGAAATTACGTCAATGTGTTTTTTGTGAAAAAGAATAGAGGTGTGGTCTTTTGTTTTAGAAAAAAGTAATTAATATATTCATGTTTTTTCAAATGCATTCCATACTGATTGCTTGTTGCTCTTTGCTATAGACAAAGCTATTGGTTGAGCCAAAGCATGCAGTCTTTTTTCCTTTTATGTTGTAATATACATAAAAGGTGATATCCATTCTATCATTCTTTTATCTAATTTCTGATATCTTAGCATAGAATATCAGAAATTAAAAATGATAGCTGGAATTTTTTTTATCATAACTAAAACTGTGAAAAAATACACTGTGAACTGTGTGCCTTACAGGAAGAAATAGATAATAGTAGCTCCTGCATGTGCAGAGAGTGAATGAACATGAGCATTGCCATCAAGAGTGGCCATGTGCTCAGCTTGACTTCATTTTTTGGAAATAAGGATTAGGAAAGTTGTGTACTCATTACATATTATCAGGATTCTTCAGCTCTTGCTCCCTGAAAGACCACATGGTCCTTTGACCACATGAAGTCTACCTTTTATATTTGTGAACTTGTTCTTTTTTGTAAGTAGTGGGTGGTGTGTGTAATTGAAAGATTGAAAGCTGGTTTACTCTGTACTGTTCTGTGTGTATGTGTAGGCCTGTTTCAGAAGGTTGCATGGTTTACATATTATTGACTTTTAGACCTAGAAAGAGCACTAAAATGGCTTAAAGAGGAAAAAAAATGTGCTTGAAAAACTTAAAAAAGATACTTTTGGAAAATGGAAATAATCGGCCCTTATTCCTTTAAAAAAATATAAAAATCCCATAAAAGTACTCTGGCTTGTGCTTTCAAGATCAAATCAGGAGAGCAAAGGTTTTCTGAAGTATATGAATTCTAGTATATTTATTTTCCATTATTCATTTTCATTTTTAAAAGTAAGATTATTCCTGCTCATTTATTGTTCTTGAATTTTATAAAGCAGCAGCAGCAAACCGTATAATGCACTCTGTTTTTGAGAGGGAGGTATTATTATTTAGATGTTTAACTTGAGAATATTTATAACTGTACTATTGAAGTAAGATGTACATTTTCCATCAGCCCAGGGTGTGTGTTTCTTTTAATTAACTTTACCTGAGCTACTAGCAATAAGAATAGATTGTCAATGTCTGTAGTAATATGTACACAAAAATTAGTAGGGTGAGACATGCAACATCTATGATTTTACAAACATCTATAATGGTGGTGCTCATTTATTGTGGCCAAATACAAAACTGTCTTTTAACATAATTGAGAAATAAGTGTTATAGGTCTGTCCTTGAGATTGCAGGTCAGGTTGATACTGTCTTAGATGCACAAGCCAGTTTAAGACGTGCCTGCTTGTATCTACAGCCAGGACAGCTTGTGGCCTTTGCAGTGTGCCGCTACAGCTGCTTGACTGATGGTGACACAAATATGGGCTACTGAAATGACAAGTAACTTATTTTGCAGGTTTATTTTAGTCCAGGTCACATCTGAGATATTGATTGATCAATCTATCTATATGTGTATTGAATATACGTAAGAGGAAGTATGTATGTGTTTGTATATATTTTAGTATATATGTTGTACCTATATGAACAGTTGTTAAAAAATAAGCACTCTCAGCTTCCACAGAATTACTGAGAATGGGAGAGTTCTCATGGTCTCTGGAAAGAGTACAGGGCCTGGAAGATTTCACTCATGTATCTAATATTAAAGTCGCTCTGAAAAATTTCTAGTAATATAAGTGATTTTTAAGGCAATACTTTTTAGTCCTTCTTAACATATCACTTGGCTAGTAGAATCCCTCTGTAGATCATCAGAGAAAATAATTCTATTATAAACCCCTAAAAATAGTGTAAATCATTTACCAGGAGAAAATGTTTTTTATATTGTTTGTTCTTTGCAGTGCACAGTGTTGCTTTCAATGCATCTGTGCTTATTTGCTTTGATACTGTAGTAGCAACATTTCAGTAGAGTGTACAGAAGATAGGTTATTTGTAGCTGCCCAAGAAATACTTAAGTCACTTTTAAATAAAGTTCATGTCTTAAGACTTGTAGGATACAGTATTGCTGGTAGCTGGAACCTGACCCCACTTCTTTTATCATGTCATTTTTACTCAAATGACACTGGAATATGAAGACTTTTATTTTTTTTTCACCCAGAAGGACCTTATGAGTTGCAAGGCCTGGTTTGTGAATGTGAGCTTTGATGTTAACAGCCCCAGTGCCTTTCTTTTTTATTTGGGGCATTGAGTTCAATTACATATTCAAAGTACCTGTTCAGTACTTTTGCTAGAATTTTTCAATTATTAAAGTCACTGAGCACTTTTAAAGTACTTTTTCCTCACATTTCAATCTTAGCAGAGATGTGACTGAGACCAAATCCAGTTTCTTCTATCAGTTTCATTGATTTCAAATCTCTGTTCCCAGGCCAGCGTAGCATGTTTCAAAAGCAATACTGCAAGAAGTTGCCTGAGAACACACCAGCCAAAGGGTTTACTGTCTTCTCATTTGTTCTAAATAAAATTGTACACAGATAACTGCAATTTAGAATTTTACTCTACGAAAAATATAATAAGTTCATCCTGCTCTGTAATGACAAGGAAGCTGTAAGTCTTTCAGCGTTTCAAAGGTGTTGTTCTTTATGGAAAAAAACAGTTGCTTCATATGTTTTAAGAGATGGAAAAAACCCCAAGACATCAATATAATTTAAACTGAATGGCCGCATATAAGCCCAGATTTTTAAATGGCATTTGTCAATTAAACCTTGCAAAAGTGTTTTTGTGATCCATTCACAGAGTCCCCTTAACATGATAAGATGGTTTATTTTACAAAGAAATTTCAAAGCAGATGGAAGAGCTGTGTGAGACTGGAGATATTCTGTTTTCATGTCAAGCTCTCCAAGCAAACTCAAAGCCTAGCCAGTTTGCCTCTAAAGTCCCCAGTTGGGAAAATAAGATCTTGAAAAAATTATGTCTCCTGTTATTATAGCCAGACAGATATTTTTTGAACTTAGAAAAGATTATCAAGCTTCATTTGAATCCTTCAGGAAGATAAAAAGACCACAGGGGGAAAGGAGAAAAGGCCTCTTGAAAAATAAGGAAACAAACAGAGGTGGAACTCCCACTTAAGGGTAGTGGTGCTGGTAGAATAGCCACCAGAGTCTGAAACAAAGGATTTTCTTAAATTACTGTCACAGTTGCTACTGGAAATGGACCTGACCTTTATTTACTCATATTTTCCATGCTGTATCTTTACAATTTTTTTTCCAACCTTTACTGCTTTTTCTAGACTTCTGGAAATCACCGTGTTTCTGGCTTTTGTGTATTTTAAAGCTTTTCAGCCGCATATAATTTTAAAACATATTTGATTTTCACAGGTCCCAGGCCAAGAGTCAAAACAGCCACACTTGCAGTAAATAGTACCGTGTTTAATACATACTGCTTTGGCAACCTATATATGTTTATGAGCTAGAATAATCTGACCATAAATTAACGGGGTTAGAATACGTAGAGAGGCTGAAAGATGTGAGTTCAGACTGTACTGAGAAAAATTAGAGGTAAGTCAGAAGTGGAACGTTCAACTGACACCCACTAGTTCCAGTTTCAATGAGTCAATCAGAATGATTACCTGAACATGAATTCCATGTTGCATCTTGGTTTGGAAAAAAGCAAAATCCTACTGTGGAGGTTTCATAAAGCCAAACCCCAGACTTCCTTAGCTCTTTTTCCATGAAAAAATTATAATGTGGAAACTACAGCTCTGTCTAGAGTAAGCAGGTGAATACACAATTGCAACTAGTAAGTCAGGAAGCCAGGCATGTGACACAGAAGTGAAAGTATTTTGAAAAAAATGAAATAATGCATTCAACAATTTCTTAATTGAAAAACAATGTTTTTGTCCCTATAGAACACGACCTTTTCAGCTCCTACACATGAATTAATCTTACCTACCCATCTTATGATACTGTATGAGCCCTTTCTATGCCTTTAGTGTGATTATTTTAAAGTAAGTTGTAAGCTTTACAGAAATTTCTGCTCAGCACAGGGAATATAAGGGGTTAAATTTATCTTGGCAGGAGAATACAAAGAAAGTGCTGTTTGGCTTATATCCCAAGGATGTGCAGTGGCATCAACAGGGAAGGATGCAATGGCAACAGCTTTTAGGACATCAAAAGTGTCAGCATCAGAAACAGCAGCAGCATGAGCAGACTGTGCTGATGGTGCTTCTTTCTTGCGCTGCCATTAGAAAGTTGCCATGTGCCAACAGTTATCACAAAGTGAAATCAAAATTACCATAGTTGTTTCCAATCCTAAGTTTCAGGAAAGAGACTGAAACCCATCTTTCTGGTTACTCGGTCAGTGCCTCAGCCATTTGATATCAATGCAGCAGCAGGGACTTCAGTAGAATGTTAATGCCAGCTAGAGATCTGACCCTGTGCCATATGATCACCTCCTCTAAAACCCTCCAAAGACACAAACTAGATCTTCTTCCAGCCGCAGAGGATAGGATGGTAACAGCTGTGAAAAGCAAAGAGGAAAAGGTATAATAGAATTGTCAGAGTTGGAAGGGACCTCTAGAGATCATCTAGTTAAACTCCCCTGCCAGAACAGGATTGTCTAGAGCATATTACTTAGGACTGCATCCAGAAGGGTTTTTAACATCTCAGATAATGGGACTCCACAACCTCCCTGAGCAGCCTGTTCCAGTGCTTTGACACCCTCACCGTAAAGAAGTTTTTCCTCATGTTCAGATGGAACTTCTTCTGTTCCTGCTTGTGCCTATTGCCCCTTGTCCTGCCACCATGCACTACTGAAGGGAGTCTGGATCCATTCTCCTTATACCCACCCTTTAGATATTTACAGACATTGAAATGGTCTCCTCTCAGTCTTCTATCCAGGCTAAACAGTCCCAGCTGTGTCAACATTTCCTCATAAGGGAGATGTTCCAATTCCCCAATCATCTTTATTGCCCTCCACTGGACTCTCTCCAGTAGTTCCCTGTCTCTCTTGAACTGGGGATTACAGAACTGGACACAGTATTCCACAGTATTCCTCACCAGGGCAGAATAGAGGAGGAGGAGGACCTCTCTCAATCTGCTGGCCACACTCTTCCTAATGCATCCCAGGATACCATTTGCCTTCTTGGCCACAAGGGCACATTGCTGGCCTGTGGTTAAGTTATTTTCTACCAGGACTCCAAGATCCTTCTCCTCATGGCTGCTTTCCAGCAGATCAAACCCTAACCTATGCATGGGGTTGTTCCTCCCCAGGTGCAGGACTTTACATTTGCCCTTGTTGAACCTCATTAAGTTCTTCTCTGCCCAACTGTCCAGCCTGTCCAGGTCAGGCTGGATGGCAGCACAGCCCTCTGGTGAGTCAGCCACTCCTCCCAGATTTGATGAGGATACACTCTGTCCCCTCATCTAGGTCATTGATGAATATGTTGAACAAGACTGGTCCCTGGGCAACACTGCTGAGTATAGGCCTCCTGCTCGACCCTGCACCAATGATCATGACCCTCTGAGCTCTGCCACTCAGCCAGCTCAGTGCACCTCACTGTCCACTCATCTGCAGTAGGCTACTTTATGAAAGCTAAAATACATAGGTAACATCCCCTTCCTGAGTAAAGTTTTGTGTAAAGCTGTGATAATTATCTTGGTTGCAGTTTTGTGTTGTGTTTTTTTTTTTTAAAATCCCTAAAATCTTGGAGGAAGGTGGCTGCAATAAAAAAAATAGATAACTAAGATACTGCAGTTCAAGTAGGTGTCTCACGCTAGACTGCATGTTGTAGCTTGTAGCAAAGCAAAATCAGCTAATATACTTTAGCTTTTTAACCCTTAGTTAATGTGTGGTAACTCAGCAAGGCAAAAAAACGACATCTCTGAGCCTCAAGTCTTTTTGCATGTAAGTACTGTCACCAGTGAATTATTTTGCAATTAGGCTGATTCTCTTCAGTGATCTGCGTAATCTGTGGAAGAAGGCGAAGCACAGAACTCTTCATGTATTAGTTAACTCATGCAGTCAACTATCTATGTTGATAGCTTGGCCCCAGTTAAACCAGTGGAACTTAAATAAGAAAATACAACATTTTGGAAATAGGAAGATTTGCAATCCTGTGATGGCATTACTCAGTTAAGAATTTTCTTAGTAAGGAAGATCTTTGTCCATTACTAGGAGTATGTACTTTCTACCAGACCTAAGTGCCCAAGATTTTTGTCAGAGGTGGAGGATGAAGAAATAAACCAGCTGAAGTCAGCACCCTGTTGGGTGACACATCTGCCTGTGATAAAGTGTCTCTTGCAATAACCTGTAATGTAGTTACTGGTTGTAGATTAAGTTTTAAAATCAACATATTTATGTGTAATATTAGCAAAGTAAAAATATTTTTTAATCCCTCTAAATGTCATTGGAATCATACAGTTTGTACAGCTAAGAAGAGCTATTCTGCCATCCTCTATTTATGTACATTTATAAATGATACAAAATATGTAGCATTTATAAAATCTTTCAGTGTATATTAATTCTGGGTCAGAACTGATAGCTGAAGATGCAGTTAATATGTATAGGCAATAGAGTTACACATGCACAGACTGGAAGTTCAGGTATTACCTGCATAAGGTATGATCTTGGCCTATTGATGAACATAATACCAGTTCTGTTTTTTTTTTCCCCAACTTTCTTGCCTTCAAATAGAGAAAAATAAAGAAAGACACTCTAGTCATAATGTTGGCAGGTCTGTTTATGATTATGTTTTGTCAAATACTTGTAAGATTAATGCAGTAGTAAGAAGGAGATAAGTAAATCTTTTATTTGGATTGGTTGGCTCCATTTTAAGCCACTTGTAATTTCAGCATTTCTAAATCATTCTGCAGAAGCTATCTGCAAAGCTGTTATTAAGAGAGTAGTAAATGTTTCTTGTATTATTTAATGCTTCTCTGATCACACCTATTAGCAACTCAGAAAAGAGAAAGGAGATATAAAGAGACTTAGGCTCATATTCAAGTATGTCCCAAACAAAAGTCTTTCAGTATTTAAAAGAACATGCAATAATAGAAGAATTAAACAAAAGCAGATTGTAGTGCAATAGCACATCTCAAGGGCTGCCTTGCCCAGATGAGTTAGCCTTTCACATGGATTTGAAGAGTGGGAAGGGGGCAGGACAGTTAGCACACAACAACAGCAGGAAAAACATAAGAAAGATCCTATTCATAAGCACTGGTGATTGGAGAGAGTGAGACTTCAGTGTTCAATGGGGTTTTGGTTCAGAATTCAAGAGAAAACTAAGCAGATCCAGACACATTGTAACCTGGACACCTTTTTGGAATCACAGTGAGTTGATGCAGAAAGTTGAAGTCACTTATTGGTAATGCAATTATGAAAGATTTAACATGAGAGATTTGGATAGTCTTTATATAATTTCTTAATCTAAATTAATTTTTGCTGTTATTTCCACCAGGAATACTGTACATGCAGACAGTTCCACTTAGAAAACATGTAAGGAAATAATTCCTGGCTGACCTTTTTCTTACCTACTCTAAAGACACAAGAATTTGACGCAAATATTACATTTGCACTAACCAAATCAACACTAAATGCTCTGTGAAGTGGATTGAATGTGTTTTTGTAGCTGAATACAGCTTTCTTTGAGTTTCTTTGCCTTTGGCTAGACTGAGCACAAGTCTTGAGGTTTGCCAGGGTATTTTGTGATTCTGAAGTTCCCTCTGAAGACAGTGTCTAGTCTGTGTCCACTTTTAAGCAAACAGAAAATAAAAAAAACCATACTACATTAAAACCATGAATGTGGCCCACCTCTGAAACAGAGAAAGGTTTACATGGAGTTGACTGCTGATATAGATTTTCTGTGATGTTTGGAATATGAATGTGAGTTTAACAAGATAACTATTATACTTGCTCAAAAAATGGGTAATAGTAACTGATTTACAAAGAAGTCTGTAAAGCCATTTTAGCCTGGAAACTGACCTTAGAGTGTGATACTTTGTGATTTCATACTCACTGCATTACACTGATTCCTCTAGTGCTGCATCAGAAGTGACATTCAAGGACTAGAGTTACAGGAACGTACATGCTGAACAGCATTCCTCTGAGGAGTGGTGACCCCCAACTGGCAGATGCTTGTCCAGGCCATCAACAGTTCTGCTGGTATTTCTGATTAAAACAAAACAAACAGAAAAAACCCACACAGGAGGGTCAAAGAGTGAATGAAGAAAAATACCTTGGGGAATTGTGCTCCTAAATGGATGCATAGATTTACTACATGAGATGTAGTAAAGTTTAACATCTCAACCAGTGCCAAGAGGGCAGGGCATGGGGAGGAGGCATGAGTGTGGTGGGACACAGTAACAGGTTGTCCAGGGAAGTTGTGGATCCCCCATCCCTGGAAGTGTTCACGGACAGGTTGAATGGTAGACTTTGAGCAATCTGGTCTAGTGGAAGGTGTCCCTGCTCATGCAGGGGGCTTGGAACTACTTTATCTTTAAGGTTCTTACCAACCCAAACCATTCTACGATTCTATGTGGCCCCTCCTTTTGCATCATCATCAAGTCTATGCCTGAATTTTTTGATCTAACAGTCTACTTTAACAAATATGACAGATTTCTGATAAAGTAGGACTAAAAATGTACACTTGGGTGTTACCTCTCAAACTGCTTTGATTACCCTCTCATAATTTGAATGTAATTTTGTGGGCCAACTGATGCCATTAGTTGTACCAACACAACTGGTCTTAAGATTGTTGCCTCAGTGATATCAGCATCATAGCTGGCTATAATGGAGATACTCTTATTGATATTTATTTATTTATGTTATTTTCAAACTGAGTGGAAATTAGTGAAACCATAGTTGTGTGGTAAGTTCATTAGCTATTGCAAAAAAATTATTGTTTAGGATAGGGCTGTATTTTTGGTAGCCAAAAAAAATAAATAGTGTGTTTCAAATGGATCTTTTTCCACGCTGCTGTGTTCACTGAACAAGCAGGACTCTTTAGCATAGGCACTACTGTACATTTTGTTGCTTAACAGCATCAGCACCTGCAGTGCTTCTTGCCCACAAGGTCAAAAAGCATATGTGGCTACTGTGTGAAGCTCTGCACACTGTCATACATCTCACAGTAGTTACAACAAATACATCATGTTCGGACATCAAAGAATGTCTTTTTCTTTACTATTTTTAGGCGCCTCATTGGTCATAGTAAGTTTAACAGGCTGATGAGATAATAATATACAATTCTCTTTATATCTGTCTAGATTAAAATAAACATGCAGTGAACCAAGATAAGATGCAACTTTGTTGTTTTGACCAAAGTGAGCTTTAAAAATGCACTTTCTTGGATCATATTTCTACTGTTGCATTCAATGAATGAATAACATCTTGAACCACATATTTCACTGGTGTTGATACATCAGGGTCATCTTTAAATCTGCATCACTGCTTCTCATCAACAAAAATTACTGTTTTTTCACTGCTCTGCCACTTCTCCAGTGAGGAAATGCAAGCCAAATGTGATATTTTATAACACCGTGAATGTTCCTAGCATCATTACACACAGAACTTTTAATTTCAGAAGTTAACTCCAATAAAATTCTCATATTTTAGCAATTACTGTGGGTCAGTAGCAATCAATGAGTATTGTGGTTTCCATTATGAATCTCATACTTTTGTTCTAGGCACAAATATTTTTAGACTAATTATATTCTAGAATTATACAAACATTTAAGATCAATATTAATATTATGTGGTAACAGTTACATTATGATCTCTGGCAAAACAATGTTGCATTTTCATAAAGTGATATATTTATCCAAAGTTAAAGAATACGATCAAGGATTAATTCATTCAAAATTTTCCATGTCTTTTTTTTAGGGGGGGAGGTTGGTTTGCAGTCTAATTTCACCTCTGAAGGATTTCAGTAATATTGCTGAGTCACATAACAGTGTCATGATACTTGACAGGACATTATAGTAGGAGGTAGGCTGGAGCCCAGAGTTACCTAAAGCTGCTTAAGGAAACCTGTAATAAAATAGTTAGGCTGACATAACATTCTGTTTCAACACGTTTCTGTGGGTAACCCTTTTGCATGCTAGTTCAAGTTCAGAGAGCTTTTCTCAGAGCTGTTGTTTCTAGTTCTTTCAAAGAGGATGCATAGGGAATGTTTTGTCAAAGACGGAGTCCTGCATCTCATTTGTTGAAACTATAAAAAGACAAAGCATCTGAAATGCACCAAGAAGTAGATACAATCTTTATTAATGGCAGTTTGGCCATTTGAACATGAGTCCAGCAAGAAATAAGGACTCTGGTGGAACAATATGGGTTTGAACAATAGTCACAGAAATACAGAGTTCTGAGAGATCAGAAAAAATCTTAATCCAACTCAGTGAACTGAAGTAGGCTCACATGCACCTGCATTATCCCTGTTTGTTGTTTGCCTAGTCTTTCCTTAAAAAAAAAAAAATTGGACAAGAATGATTCTACCTGGTTAGTAAGTAACCCATTCCAACATTACACAGCCCTGGACTGTTTTTACGTGTCATTCTATTAATATAACTAGGAACTGTGCTTTCAAATATGCGTTTGAAATAGGTAGCAAAACAAGTCAAATGGTTCTAAGAAGAACATACTTCTTATAGTCAGCTACTTCTTGGGCCCTAATGAAAGTGCCTGGTTAGCAGTAGCAGCTTTCCCTTTCAGTTTTCCTAGTACAAGGGAAATGGAGTAACGAGGAAGCAAATTAGTTGTACTGTAGTTTTTGTACTGAAATTTGGAGAGCAACTTTTATACCTTAGCCTTTTTTTTTTCTTTCTTTTTTTTCTTTTTAATTTTTTTTTTCATAGAGTTACTATCTTTTCAGGTTGTTTTATGGACATAACATTAATAATTTTAGGCTTTTTTAAAAATGGTGCCAGAGTTTCCACCTTGAAGTGTATTGTATTTTCAAATTATCCAAATGGAGATTGAGATAGATTTCTTGGCTTTTTTTCCTGATGTGATCTTATTAATCACTTACTAGACTCTTCTGCCATGGCTCCAACTTTATTCGCGTAGCTCAGATATCCTAAAATACCAAAGTGAAGAGATTAGCACTCAAAATGTGCCAAACAAGAAAAATTTTATGGAAAACTGTGGAAGTTTTATCATCTCAAGCCTCATCTTTTTAGCCCTAAATACTGTATGTGGTACCACAAGTTCCAATTTGACTCTCTGGTTAAGAACATCCTTTTTTTGTTGTTGTAATTTTTTGCTGTTTTTTGTTTGTTTATTTGTTACTTTGGTTTTTTTGTGGTTTTGTTTTGTTTTGTTTTTTAATTTAAAGTACATGTGGCATTCCTTAATAAAACCAGTTTTTTTGTGCATGGTTTTATTTCCATCCAAGCCTGTATTTTTTTTTTTACTATAACAAAAATTTTATAAGAGCTTCTTTTTAACTATTCCTGGTCAATGTTACCATGAACTACTCTTGGTAGAATATCTAGTAAGATAAAACAGCAACAGTGTCCTGTCTGATACATCAACTGCAGATTTTTGTAGGCAGTAATGCTTGTTAAGTTAAGCAATAGGAATGATAGATCTGCAGGCTCAAGGGGGTTAATGTTGACAATGAGCAATTATTATTTTTGACAAGAATACCAAAGGGTTTCAAGATGACTCTTCTAACTGAAAACAGATTATTACTCGAGTTTTATTACTAACTGTCAAGCTTAGCTGTCAAGCATATAAAACTGTGATATAAAGGAAGATCATTTTATTATAGTAAGAGACAAAGCAGAGATCGAATTATGACCTTTTTTGTGGGTTTTTTTTTCAGTTACCCACAGGAAGAAGGAGGCAGAGTCCTCAGCATCTTAAAAAGGAAAATAGGGGGAGAAAACATCCGGGACAGGACACTTTCTTACAGATAAAAAAAACCTGCCAGCAAAAAGCACAATATGATTTTAATGAAGTCAGCATATGTGGATGTCTGTGGGTACTGGTGTGTGACTTCCGTGTCTTTCTTGTAGATATAATGTAATAGTCAGGGGGTGGGACAGTGTGCCTCAACAACCTTCCAGGGAGAAATTCTTTGCCTGAATGATAATCACAGCTACAAGGGATTTTATTTTGGTGGGGTTTTTTTTCCTGGTTTTTAGTTGAGGTATTTTTCCCTCTGACCTGCTGGTATATGTTGCAGTCATGATCCTAGAGGTGCTGATCTTTGTCAGAACTATTATACAGAACAGACTTCTCTGATGAAAGACAAAAAAAATTTACTAGAGTCAGCTCCACTTCTCATTTGTTTTATGTGTGGCTGTGACGATACCTGATACATTTTGTTTCTGCTGAGAAGTAGCGACCTTCTCTCTTGACCACGGCTCAAGTGTTTCTTTGCCTCCTTATCACATTAACTGAAACACCCAAACACTTGAACTGAAATAACGTAGAACTTCATGAAGGTTTGAATCTAGAACCAAATTTCATTTTCTATAGAATGGTGGGAAACTAGAATCCCTTGTTAAAATAGCTTTTGCAGATACTACAAATCAAAGGCAAAATGTGCTACTTGCTTAACTTACCTTACATGAAAGAGAAGTCACCTGCACTGTTCTGTGGGTGAATTTGACCCAGTAAAATATATAGGAAGTCAGGGACACAGAGCATAATATAAAACAGATACAATGATTAAGTTTGTTGTGCCAGAGATTGTGCTGACACCTTTTGATGCTGTTCCATTACTCTGCTGGAGACTCCCCATTCTCTTTCTTTTTTTTTTTTGTTTTCTTTTGTTGGGGTTTTTGGGGGGGTTGTTGTGTGTTTTTTTATTTTTCTGCAAACAAGTGGAACAAACATTCAATAAAAAATCCTTTCACATAATTATTGGATTTTCTGACTTTTAAAAGAGCATTCCCTAATTATGGGAAATAAAACTAAATAGGCAAAGCTAGCTGAGAAAACAAAGATGTTGTCTTAGAGCCACAAACATTTCTACTGAATCTGAGTTATTAAAAATTACAAGAGTTAAAATAATGTGTACTGAAGATGTCATGATTGCTTTTTTGGAGAATATCAAGGCATTTTCACATTGGTTGAATTTATGGTGAAAGTGGAGCAGATGCACTGTGGTCAAGAGCAACTTGCCCAAAGTTTGTTTATTTACTCCTATAATTTTCAGGTAAGTCTTTAATCTACAGATGCATAGTCCCTCAAACGTCCCTCAGTTGCTCTTTCAGGTATGTTATATAGGAACTTTTTAAACCCACACAGACATCATGCATTAACCTGTTTGTTCAGTTTAGGCCCCAAGAGCTGGAGGGATCTGAAAAGCAAATTTCTTCTCATTTATCCTGAGTGTTAAGACCTGTTCAGCTTCTGCCATAATTTACAGCAGCACTGCGTAATGATCATGAGGACCATTACAGTAGTCTCTGTGACACCTTTATCTCTCAGATCCTGCAGCTGCTGAGAACATCAACGGAACCAGTCGAGCGAGGGTTTCTACCAGATTTTAAAAGTTCAGTGTTAGAGGAATGCCAGGAGGTGATTGCCTGATATTACTGAGATTATATTTGAAAACTTTGATGAACTGTGAAAAAAAATCTGCTTTTACAGCACTGTCAGCTAATAAATGTTACATTCCTTGCAGGCTGATTTCTACATCTAGTCCTTCCTTGCAAAAGATGCTCAACACTGTCCTCTTATAATCTTAGCCTCATCTTTAGTTTGCTAACCCATCTTCTCTGGTAGCTCAATGCAAGTATGCTGTGCAGTCTGGAATGTGTAGTATAACCATATTCTCAACTGCCAGACTACACTTAAAAATCCAGTTCAGAGGGGTTCAACATTTTTTAGAGGGTTACATGGTTTCTGAACAGGAAGCTGTCTCTTGCTTATTGAGTTGCAATGAAGAAAAGTGCTCTGGTCTTTCAGCATGGGAGGTAGTTGGGTATCTTTAGTTCTTAGACACCATAGTGATGATTTTGCAGTGATGATGCAGACATCAGTGACCACCTGCTTGGAACTTCCCGGTTGAAACATAAAACGTAAACAATCTTTTGAATTTTATCCATCTCTTGTAATGTAGATCATATTCTTGCTATGCAGAACATATTTCAGATGTCTCTATGTCATCTTTCTCATTTTTTTAGGACTGTGCAGAGGGCTGTCCATGGGCTTCAGTTGTGTGCAGAGGATAACAACAAGAACTAGACTGAGGGGGTTCAGATGAGTATGGTCTCACATTAGATGAAGACACAATCATGCAATGGTCTGTCTCCACCTCATGCAGGTAAGTAGAGGAAGAATGAACTTTCGCTGCAGTCCCTGGATAAGATGAAATAGTTTGTTCTGTGATTGGGTAGTGGAAGTTGTATTGGGCTTTCAGATCAGAGAGGCCCTGGAGAGTCTTAATACAGGTGATTCTGAATTCATGATTGTGCGAAAGATCCTTTCAAGAAGGCACCTCACTTGGTAAAACTCAATGGAAGAAATTCCCCAACTCTGAACTGTGTTCTTTTTAGCCTTTGCCTTGTATACTGCATGAAAAAGTGGAAGAACGTTAGATGAATTCCGTAGGTTTTGATACAATAACATTTCCTGTCTCATTGTCTCAGCATACATCCATATGTGCGTGTGCACGCACACTCAGACACACACACACATCTATCTGGCTATATATAATCTTAGGCGGAAACTCATGTATAGGGGCAATTCTGGGAATAATTAAGCAAAGGATACTGCACGCTCCAGCAGACGGAATACATCTTTTTCATTTAAAGCAGTTTGTCTTGTTTTTTTTTCCTTTACCACCAACTTGCTGCAATTAGGAGGTTGTTGGAGAGATATCAATTGAGATTTGGGAACTGTTTTCTGGAAATGTTTTGAATTAAAATCTAATTGGTAGCTCTCTTTGATAACTATTTTATTGTTGGGTACAGCTAAATGGAAATCAACCACAAAGGGAACTCAATTTTGTTTGCCATTAATTTTAACTTGATTTCACAAATGATTTACATATACGATATTTTCCCTATTTGTTCTCTACCATTCTTGAACTTCTGTTAGCAGCATTTAGACTGGTGTAGTGTCATTTTTCCATTTATTTATGTTACTGTAAAAACACTCTGCATTATCTCAAGTATGGGTATCAGCAAACTGATGAAGAAGCAGTAAGCTGACCAAAGTGAAACTTCCTGTAGGTTATGAAAAACTGTGGAATTAGTGGTCCTGTGGGCTAAATGTCACTGTTTATACCTAAGACACATTTGAGTGTTGTGTTCAAAGGGAACTAGACCTACACTGCAAGTAAATGATGCTAACAAAGCAAAATTTTGAAAAGATCAAATTACATAGTAACCATGCGAAAAGTCAAGGGTCAGCTACACAGTCAAGTTACCCCAGTTAAACATGTTAGCAGGAGGACATCAACTGAACCATGGCCATGTGTGGATCACCAAGCAAATGTAAATGTGAGCTAATTCATTGTACCATATGAAAAAGGTGAAAGATACCAGTAAATAAGTATTGGAAAGATTAATGAATGATTGTTTAGAGGAAGGACGGTGTGCAAAAATCACAGCAGAAATCTGATTTTACTAACAATGAATGCCAAATAGCCTGGGCATGCAGGACCCAAGCCAAAGCACACTTGACCAAGTCCAGTTGGCTCTATGGACTTTGGACCATGTCCATGGAATGTAAGAGAAAACAACCATTTAGGGAGGCGAAAATCCTTACAAGGGACATATAGTCGATATTTGTCTGGAATTAATTAAGATTGTCATTAGTACCAGACAAAGGCAGGTATATAAGGATTTGCTTATTGTGGAAACACAAATATTGAATTTTTTTTTTTTGCTTGAAAATTGATTTAACATTGATTTAATTGATTTAAGTACAATAGGAGTTTCTTTGAGTGTTTTTAGCTGAAGTATAGTTCTACTTAGCAGCAAAGAGGAGGACAGCATCTTGCTAAATCACAATATGGGAGTCTAGCAACTCCCCTCTTCTGATTGATTTAGGAATAAAATGGAGTTCGCTCGATGGGACATGACAACTGCCAAGATGTACCTTTCCCAAGAGTCTCTAAGCAGAATCACAGTGCTGCTGCTCAGGACAGTCCATCAATGCAGGAAAGTTGGCAGGAAGCTGAGATGACAGTGCATTGCAGTTTTTTAAGTAACAAAACAACACCTACACTGTCTCAGTGTTGTGCATGGTGCTGCCTGGAAGTCTGTTTATAGTTGTAGTTTGGTTCCTGCTGTCAAAAACTTTTGGCTCTGCAAGACATTAATTCATATTAGGTTGTCTCCATTCTTTATTTGGGTTATTTGCATTGTGGTTCCACTCCAAAGGCATTTATGTAAAAAGGCAATATCCTCTCTTAGCAGATGTCCCCCACAAGAGCTGTAAGTCAAAGATGTTACTGACTTTGGAGACTCAGGTATTTTTGAAATTATTTTTAACTGTGGTTGCATTGCAAAGGGAGACTTGATTTATATGTCTTATATATATCATCAATATACCAGGCATATACACATGAAACTGAGGCTAAAAGTTGAGCATGAAACCTCTCTTTTTCTTTTTTAATACTGATAGTAATGTGTAAGAGACAAGTGGTTTGAAAAGAAAGTCTTTTCACTTCTAAAATAAGGAGCTATAATTTGGAAATTGCTGTGAGACTGTAACTGTGAACTACAGTCATATGGTTTTTATACTTCTCAGATGGGAATTATATATATCAATGTTGCCTTGCATTAACTTTAAAAATATTTGTCTTTTACAAAGTATTTTTTTCAGGATGTTTAATTAAATTGAAATGCATTTCCTCAAAAAAAGGGATTCCTTTGATAGTTTTATAAATTCCTCACTGTGAACTTCAGAATTAGGAAGATCTCAAGAGCTTTGAGATTGGCATTTAAATTGCTTTTTCATGTGACTTCTTGCTAATTCTGCCTGTGCTTAGGAAGCATTTTTCCAGTATTCCTTGAGATCTACCTTTGCTCATTCGGTGTCTCTTTTGCCACTGTACCTATGTACATTTCATCAGAAAGGTCACACTGTCAATGAATATCCAGGTTCTTCTCATTACTTTCTGAATGGAGTCTCTTTGCACCCAGGAGGATGTGATAAGCATTTGTCTGTAAGTTTTCTTGCGGAAGGGTACCACTTAGGTGACAAAAACTTGGGGCCCAGGCTTCCCTTTGTTGTAGGAAATTGTATAGCAGAGAACAGGCCACTGGACAGGTGCCCATTCCCAAGAGGTTCTCCCTGAGATTTCTGCATGCAGACTGTTTTGCACCTATTTCTATGATGTAAAGTGTTAGACCTTTCAGACCATTACAGCCCCAGTGTGAAGAATTCTGGAAAAGCCCAGAAATGCAAGAAACCTAATGGGAAATAAATGTTTCTTTTAATAATCAGTATTATTGTCAGTTTGATGAGCAGTAAGAAAGAGAAGTAATTTCTGAACAAGATAATTTCTAAACAACATTTGAAAAAGTTAAAAAAAAAATTTATTGGACAACTTTGGCCATCTGAGATCTATTCTAGGAATCTGAGTAAAGTTCTTTAAGCCATTATTCTACCATTTCACCGTGGACTGTGAAAAGCAAATCAGGATGGATGTCAGTTTCTGTACAGATGACAGTTCAAACTTCTGCAGAAACTGGAAAGGAGTAGAAAAGGACTCATCTTTGCAGAGATTTATCACTGAAAGATTTTTAGAAAGATGGGGAAGCCATCACCAGGCTTCACAAATCCCTGTGTGATGGCAGAGCTCTACCCGGAGCTGGTAGGGTAATCACAGGTGTTTGGGATCTCAGATGATGCCTGTCCTCTTCATAATGCTATCTAGGTAACATCAGTTCAGGCCTGGAGTCCTTCTCAGCCAGGCGCCAGCTTGCTATCATCCTTACTTCCACCAGGGTGTGCCAACTAAACAGACTGCATTCCGTTGCATAAGGATACAACTCAGTATTGGAGTGTATAAAAAATACAGTTAATCCTGAATGCTTTCTTTGCTCAGTCCATTTATGAAAGCATATTTTAAGGCCGGTAAAATAATATTGAACATGCATGACAGAAAAAAAAAAAAAAGAATTCTGTATCCAGAGTATTTTTAAGTAAAAAGGGTTTTTAAAAAATCAGTGCAGACGTGCTGGCTTTTTACCTCCTCTTGTTTTAACCTATGACTGATTCATCAGTCGAAGTGTAAAGACACAGATCTTCTTATGGTAATTGATTCTCAGGGGCTATTAGTGTAAACGTAAATGCTCAACATAGATGTTACGTAGGTGGGTGTTAAAGAGAAAACATAAATTGTCAGGACTGCAAGGCAGTCTGTTCGTACCATAGGCTGAGAAAGTGAAGAATGTTGGAAATCAGAGACTAGAAATGCCTCCCAGAATTGGCTGTGAGAGCAGTCTCCCATTGTGAGTAATTATAAGAAACATACTGTGCAAGAGTCAATTCTGGTCCTTTAGTTCATCAGGCAAAACACTTACTTGAAAATAACAGATTTCAGGTGACATTTGCAAAAAAAGCTTGCAAGAATTAAACACCTGTCTGCCCTGCCCTTCTATGGGAGGTCAGCACCTAAATTTTTTAGTTTTTCCTGAAAGCTATTGGAACTTTACATTGTTCTATAGCCCTGGACTAGAATTCATCTTTCTTCAAATCACAGAGAGTAAGAGGGCAGTATACAGTGAAAGCCCAAGGTAGTATTCTAGTTGAGCTAGCCCATCAAAAATAAGCTAACTAAAAAACTAAAAAAATTAGAAGAAACAATAAAAACTACTGGTTCTTGCCTTCTTTGTTTTTGAACCCTTACAGTTTATGCTCTCCATCTTTTCTTTGGAAGTCTAAGAGTTTAAAACATACTTTTGTTTTTTTAAACAAAGGTTGAGATTTTGTATCATCACGTGACTCCAGAAAATCACATATTTTGGGGAAGCAATAAATACATTTTAAGAATTGTGATAAAATTAGAAGACTAAATCACACTCTATTTATAATTGATCTAAGTAGTCTGGAGAATATAGTCTGCATTGTGAAGAATGTGCTGTGTGTATAAGCTGCTGCTCACTTGTGCTGCATCTGTCTTGATGGTGATTGCAGGAGGATGGCTCTGACACACTCCAACCACCACTACCCAGTGGGACTGTTGCATCTGGATTCTGGCACAGGCCACACCAGAATGAATGTGGTCAGCTCCTGCACTGGTAAGAGCATGAAACAGCCTTTTAAAACTCTTCCCCACCTTGCATAAAATTCACAGTCCTCAGGCAAATCTCCTAGGCAGTACAGGATCAAACCTGTACTTATACAGGTATTTTACTTCCTTGTTAATTGTGAAGCATCCCAGCAGCAAGCGCATTTCTAGTATGCTGCCTCTTTATGAAGATGTTAGAACCACAAGGAGCCTGGGATTCTAAATGCCTTTCAGATCCTTCATATAAAAAAAAAAAAAAAAAAAAAAAAAAAAAAGTCCAGATGTTACACAAAACATTTAAAGAACTTTATTTGAAAAACATTTTCTTTCTAAATGGAAGTTTATGCAGTGTACAATTAAACGTTTTTCTAACTAAACACACTAGTTTGTATCTTGTGGCAGGGAAAAATAAATATGTAAAAACAAAACCAATCTGAGACTCAAAGTTATAATGTTGTGCCAGCTTGATTCAGATCCCTCAATGAAAGGACATGCATCTTCTCATGCTGTAATCCTAGATCTGCCCTCTGGCCAAGGTCTTCAAATAAAACCTCAGTCCTACTTTTGGTATGGAACGCATGTAAAGCTTTTTCAATTCTGCTGGTCACCATTCTTGCAAATAGTAATGTGCCAATCCAGGCAATTACATCTGTGAATGTACCAAGAGAAAATTGCTATATATCTAACAAATTCAAGGTGCAGCTTTCAGAACTGAACAATTATTTCTGTGTATTTAATTTAGGACACGTTATACTTTTCCCGACTTCTTGAGACAGGTGTCTTTCTAAAAGCCAGTCTAGTTGAAGGCCCTTTTTACCCTCTTTTAAAGACAGTTACTGGGTTTGCCTTCTCCACTCCTGTGGGATGTCCCCCAGCCTCTCCATATTCTTCAAAATGATAATTTCTGGTTCAGAGTTTGCCTTGATGCTATTTAAAAGAACTTTAAGGTGAATTTTCTATCAGGCCCTGCTGGCTGAAGTGCATCTGGCTCACCTGAAGAGACTTTATCTCATGCATTTCCCATTGCAGACTCTACACATCTCCCTCTATTAAAATGAAAAATCTTGGCTTTGCAGCTAACCTTTTTGATGAAGAATGAATTAAAAAGAGTAGATAATACTTTAGTCTATTCCATGACACCTACTTTTCTTTCTTTTTTCTTGTTAAGTAGCAGATGCTTACTTTTTTTCTTTCCTCATTTGTCATAGATCAACTTTTCCCCCCTTATTACCTCTTACTTTTTGATACTGATAAGTCATTTTGTACTTGAACTTTTTTGATCCAAGCCTTATATTGCTTTGTTACATTTCCTCTGTTTCTCTCCCATTGACCCAGCTGGCTACTGGGCTTTTAATATTTAGTGTCATAACCACCACTTTTCTGGAGTACTGTTTTCCATAAAATTTCTTCACAAAAGAGTCTATCTACCAGATCGTGGAGTTGATCTCTTTGTGTTGTCTTTTTGTTTTGTTTTGTGGTTTTTGGTTTGTTGTGGGTTTTTTGGTTGTTTTGTTTTTTGCTGTCCTACTCGTTCCCAGTCCAGGAGACCATCTCCTCTTCCCTGTCAGCCAGGACACACACTGTGTATTTAACTCAATTTAACAATCTCAGTCAGTAAAGTTCCTATTTATTCTGGGGGTCACTTCTGGAAATCACTGGAAGAACCACAGGTTTTATAAAAGCAGGCAAGTTTAATCTGCTCAGGTTCAACACTGCCTAGCAGCTCAGACACAGCACTATGGTGGTGTGGTGAGAAAGCACAGACTGGAAAGAATAGCAACTTCTTAAGCAAGCTCAACTGAAAAAAATCATAGAATCATAGAATTCTCTCAGCTGGAAAACACATTTGAGATAATCAAGTTCAGTTGTTAACCTAGCACAGTACCAAGTCCACCACTAAATCACGTACCTAAGTATCGTATCTACACGTCTTTTAAATACCTTTGGGAATGGTGACTCCACCACTTCTCTGGGCAGCCTGTTCCAGTGCCTGACAACCATTTCAGCACAGCAAACTTTCCTCATATCCAGTCCAAACATCCCCTGGCACAAATTGAGGCCATTTCCTCTTGTTCTATTGCTTGTTACTTGGGAGAAGAGACCAACACCCACCTCACTACACCCTCCTTTCAGGTAGCTGTAGAGAACAGTAAGGTCTCCCCCCTCAGCCTTCTTTTCTCCATGCTAAACAACCCCAGCTCCCTCAGCTGTTCCTCATAAGACCTGTGCTCTAGACCTTTCACTGGCTTTAATGCCCTTCTTTGGACTTGCTCCAGCTCAGAAATATCTTTCTTGTACTGAGAGGCTCAGAACTGAACACAGTACTCAAGGTGTGGCCTCACCACTGCCAAGTACAGGGGGACAATCACTTCCCCAGTCCTGCTGGCCACACTATTTCTGATACAGGCCAGGATGCCATTGGCTTTCTTGGCTACCTGGGCACACTGCTGGCTCATATTCAGCTGGCTGTCAACCAGCACCCCCAGGACCTTTTCCTCTGGGTAGCTTTCCAGTCTCTCTTCCCCAAGTCTGTAGTACTGTCTGGGGTTGTTGTGACCCAAGTGCAAGACCCAGCACTTGGCCTTGTCAAACCTCATAGAATTGGCCATGACTCATCAATTCTGCCTGTCCAGGTCCCTCTGCAGGGCCTTCCTACCCTCAGGAATATTGACACTCGGCTTAATTTGGTAAATAAAGGAGCATTCCATAGTGCTTCAAGAGATAGGTATTGCCTTCCTAAATTCTTCCTATGATGATAGCTGAAGACATAGAAACATAATGTAGTGTAAAATGCAGTGTAACTGCCCTTTCTACCTGCCAAGGCTTTTACTGAGGGGTAATGTCTTATATTAGGCCATACCTGGAAAACACACAGATAATATTTTGGGTACATTGAAATAGAAGGACCTTTATTTTGTTTTCAGTTACAGTGGTGAATATCTATAATCAGGCAGTTTCATTTTGCTGTAGCTTTTTCTCACGTTTAAAGTTTCATGTAGTAGTGTTACCTCTGGGTCACCTGTTGTATCATGACAGTAATAGACAAGTACAATGGGAAGTTTCTGTTGAGTCCATTATGTTGTTTGGATTTAAACTTTGAAAGATCGCTTGATCTCTTCCAGTGTAAGGCTGGATGCAGCTGGCATTTTTTTAATCTACCAAGAAACAAACTGAGTTAACAGATGACCATCAAGATGGAACTATATTCTGTTTTGGCAGAGTAGAATAATATCTTTATGTAACACAAGCAACCTATAGTGGGAAAGGGTTTTAAGTAGATAGGAAGATTTAAATAAGTGCCTTCTTTTAGAGATTATTTAATGTATCAATCTAATGGGATGGAGCTTTTTTTTATCCTAAGTCCTATATGCTTCAGTTTTCACTAGAACCACTCTTATTATAACAATAGTATTTTTGTGTTTGGCTCCTGAGATGGTGATGTGGAGAGAATGTAGTACAGAAATAGACATGCAGTTTTTATCTTTCAATTTCTTTTGTCAGTTTTTTTAAAATCCTATTTGCATTCAAGTTGTCTCCCTGTACAAGCATCCCTTGTACAACTGATGCTTTCTTTTATTGGATTCTATTGTGCTGTCAAGCCTTGTTAAAAACACAGTAATCTCATAGACACTTACAATTATGAACTTCTTCTGAATTCAGAAACATATTAAAAAAGCACAGGTAGCAAATTAGCCAAGAATCTCAACAAACTGCACTTACAGTAAATATCCTACTTTTAGAGAAGTAGGATGCCTTTAAAAGTCAACAGTTGTTTTGGAAGTACTTTGTCATATTTATGGAGCACTGCATCACATTTATGGCACACAGTGTCATGATAAGTTGTCCAAAGTGCCTGTCAGCTTGCCTTACAAACTGAAAAAAATGAACAGCTAAAAAGATTGCCTTAAAGAGTAACAAGCAATTTTCAGAGGTTAGCATCTTTTTTTTCCTTTTTCCTTGACACTGAAGCAGTGTCAATAAACTTTCTGTTTCTCCAGTTTCATTTTTTTTGCTATGTAATTTAATGGAAATAGAGTATTTTAATTTTCAATCGTGAAAATTATAAATAAAGACATTTTTTAAAGTAAATAACTTTTAGGAGCTTTTTAAAATGCATGCAGCTGTTCTACCATAGGAGATCATAGTAGCTATTTTTTTTTTTAATATAAACCACAAAGAGGTCAAAGATTTATTTTTTTACTACCCATTCACATTTAATGCAAATTCCAGCACTATAATAATGTTATTTCTTTAGGCACCTTCAGAATGCCAGTAGGTAATTGAGTAATCTGAGCTAATGGTGCTCATGTCAGGTGCCTAAAGAAATACCCTGAGGATGACATTTGAAGCTGACTTATCATATGCTCCTGTTTCACTACCAACAGGGAGCTGAAACTGTCAGAAATTTAAGGAGTAATAAGAAAAGTGCTCATAAATTTATTTTTTTTTTTGCTAAGGATTTTCTTCATCATGAACCTTCCAAAGGAATCTATTCTGATTTGTCATGATATTGTTAATATGTATCACAGAGTGGAATAAGCAACAAGGTGGCATTTCATGGCTTCTGGGAAACATACTTCTTGGGACTGTTATTTCTGAGAATCAAAGCCTTAGTTTTGGTTGTATTGTTGGAAAGGGAGCCTCTAGCTCCAGGGTTGAAAAAAGGTTTAAATAGCAGACTCCAATATAGAAGTTAGCCAGGAGAAAAATACTTATCTTTATGGCAGTGTTAGCCAGGAGAAATTTTGACATAGGAATTATTCCTCTTACAGCCATAGTTGAGCATGTGAGTGGTGATACCATTAGCAATAACACTTTTAAATTATTGTTTGTAAAACTAAAGAAAAAAGATAGCAAAACAAAACTCCAAGTGACTGGTCTCCTAGGGTAGGAATACAGGTCATAGACAGTTTTAGTAGAAAAGACTGACAATTTTATTGTCTAAGGAGACCTTGAACTTTCTAAGTTGGAGAAGGGTGTTTCTTGCACATCTGCCAGTTCTGAATCTGTTGTGGTATGGCCACTCCTGACAATTGCTTCCTGCACTGTCAGCTGTTATACACCCCCCAAAAAAATACAGTTTCTTACCATTTAAGAACATGTGAATCACTTCCTACTTTAAGACATGGATTTTATCTGAGAAGCTTTCCATCTACTGAGCACTTTGCACTAGATACTTGAGGTTGCTTGGTTTTAGCCTTTCCTGTTGCTTGTTCACACAGCAGCTTAGGGCCCTTGGCTATCAACGTCAGTGTTTTCCTGCAAGATAGTCTAATATAAACGTTTGCTATACAAGCAAGTGGACATATGACCCCTTATGCAAACTTGTGTGCCCAAGCCACATTCACCAAGTTAGGAACCAGTGAGCTGGGGGAAAACTGCAATATTTCCTAGGAAAACTCATTTAGCCACATACATAAAGAAGCAAGAGTTATCTTTGCAGTTTTCCTGGTGCCAGCCTCTCCCATTGAAGGGGTTACAACACAGAATGTTTTACTATAGATCAAGTCTTTCAGGTCTAACTTGCCAACATCAAAGACCACAGCACAATTAGCGCTTAACTCTGAAACTGCTCTTAGAGTACTCAGTGGTCATGTTTCTCTGCCGTCTCTCCTGGCCATTCCTGCACCCTCCTGCTCCATATTTACATGCACCTGTCTCCCTATTAACACCTCGTTAAGGCACACACCTGCTGTGGTTTTACTTAAACCCACAGCACTGCAGCTATTAACCCCATATATTTAATTATAAGGCACTCAGCACAATAGGAGCACTGAGTAAGGTTCATTAATGAGTCATGCAGCCAGCAAAAATTGGTTTTGCATGGGTGTCTCCTTTTGGTTCAATTTCTTCACACACCCCCTATTTAATAATTGATTATGTATTAAACATGTTCCCCAGGAAAAAAAAAAGAAATACATGAGTGCATTAAATCCAGCTGAAATAGCAGAATTTTGAGACAAAACACTAATGGACAGAAATCCAATACATATTTATAAATGGTAAGAAAGGCAACAATGAAACCACAGGTCTAGAGCTTAGGAGACCTTAGTTCTATTGCAAAGTTTGTCAAACATCTGCAGCTTCTGAGCCTCTCTTGAGTCAAAATCTGATCTCCGTGTTAGATAGCTACAGAAAACTATTGAATATGCTTCTCTAATAGCACAATAAGAGGGACCCTCAGATGTGTCCATATATTTGATTGATGATTTGCTGCAAATTGCATTAAGTGGCCACAAATCAGTATTTCTTACTGAACACCCTCACAGAAGAGTAATTTGCTGTGTAATTGCTTTTCATCGCTTCTTTATCATGGACAATTGCTTTCCTTGGTCAAATCTCTCATACTTACACCACAGAAGACACAAGAGTTGCTCTTTCAAATTTCATAGTGTTTATAGTAATATGGATCTCTGTGCATAAACTTATTGTGTGGGAAACAGGATTTTATGCTACTGGCATTGCAGTTCTAATTGCAGTTCTCATTTTAGCAACTTCAGATGAACTTTAGTAACAGCCATGGATTTTACAGAGTTCAATTAAAAGATGTCAAAATTCCTGCAATGTAGTAAATTTAACATTTGCTTTTTATTATATATATAATGCCCATTTGTTCCACTGTGTCTTGATAATAGTATTCCCCTTGGTAGCTTATTCTCTCATGGAAATATGTTTTTATTCTTATTACTGATGTCAGTTTTGCCAGTGATCCTAGATGGTTTTGTAGAATCAAAATGAATAGAAAAAAACTCTTGTTAAACATAAAAAGCGGTTGTTTCTGCACTTTTCTTTCCAGATACCTACTTGGAACGGAGATTATAATCCTTGCAAATTTTAAAAGTACTCATGTCAAGTGCAAGGTGATCCACATATAAACTAACCCATTAAATCTGGCTGTAGAGTTTACACATTTCTTCAGCAGGGAAGCCCACCAATGGGGTGTTTTTAATAGGCATTGAAAGGTACATTTTATTATTCACTGAGTAGAACTGACATTGAATTTGGTTCTGCAAGGAGCTCTAACTGCATAAACAGATGTCAACTGCTGTTTGGTCTGGTGACCATGGACTGGATAAATAAATGGAAAATCTAACAAGGAGTACAGAACTAAAGATAGGGATCTTCTTCAAATGAGAGGAGAATGAGCTTACTAGGAAAGTTTCCAGTATATTGGGTCAATATCCCTCAATGCACATCTGGAAAGAAGAAAATGGAGGGCAGACATTCCTGTAAAGGAGAAATAAGCCAGTAATACAGTACTCATTAATGACATCTGAGAAGCACATCTTCCCTGTTTCATGTATCATAGTCAGTATTTACTGAGATTTGAAGAATACTATGTGGGTTACCACACTCATTAGCTACCTGGGGCATACAGAAATAGAATCCGTTATGGACTCTCTGGAAGTCAATAAAAAGAGTTCTGTTGAATCCTGTGGATTAAGCATCCAGGCCTACTTAAGTAGGACAACAGGAGAGACTTTTCTCTTGGCAGTAAATCTTGCAATCCATTAACTTCTGGTGGCAACTCTCTCTCCATCACAATCCCATAGTCATATTAGTATGTAAACATTTTTCCCACTACAGCAACAAATGTTGTGCCCCATTCTGCTAAGCCTGTTCCAGTTATTTACTGAATCATAGAATCATAGAATGATTTGGTTTGGAAGGGACCTTAAAGATCATCTAGTTCCAACCCCCCAAAAATGAACGTTGATCCTTTTGCTTCTCTGATGGCAGAGGGAGAGCTCACATACCAGGCAGAATTATCCTCTGTGGAATATTTCATTCTGTATGGTAGAAATCTAATGCAGAGCCAACATGGCAGACTAGAACACAACCCTTGCAGCCCTGAGAATGTGATATACAATAAGATAATTTAAAGCGGGCTTTAAAACCACTCATGACCCCAGCCTAGTCAATAGGAATTGTAGTCCCTTATTTCAGTCTTGCTCACTCTCAGAGTCTGGAAGATCATGAGTCCCTTCAACTTCCACTGAATTCAGCAGAAGCTAATGACGTATTTTACTGGGACTTATGTAAATAAGACCCAAACCACCTGTCAGACAGTTTTCATACTGGGAAATAGTCTCAATTTAAAATGGCATTTTAAAAATTATGTAATTTAATAAAACGATAATGTTGAGTTTTCCAGTTTTCTCATTATGAAGCTTAGAGGCAGTTTCATATGTAGCACATACTTGCATTGAACTCATGGATTTATTATAATGAGCATCACTCTAAATAAAAACATTCACATTTTCAAAGGCAAATAAACAGTTAATAGTTTCAGAATTATTATTCTTTTCCACACAATCCCATAAAAATTTCCCAATGAAAAAGCTAATAGACCAATGGCGAGACACTTACATATGCAAATATGTTACTGTGAAAGAGTTAAAGTGCTTTATAATATAAATTTGCTTTCAGTGCCAATATAATTAGATTGTAACAAGCAAACCCCTGCAACATAACACAGTGAAAATTTGAAAATTTGATTCTGCCTGGCAAACAACCAAGTCCCTGCGTGTGCACAAACCTGACATTAATAAGCTACAAGAGATTACATGATTTAGAAAAGAAGCACTTGGTGTTACAAAATCAAATAATAGATCTCTAGGCTATAATTAGGAGAATTGGGATTCAACAATGAAGTCATAATAATGTAATTTAGCTGTAAGTAACAGAGCCATAGAGTCACATTAGGAGGTGTGATCACATCTTTCAGCAAAGCTCTGCTGTGTAGACTTATTGCTGTTCAGTTTAGTCTAGTACACAGCAACCTGTTGGCACAGAGCTCAGGCTGACAGCCTCTTGTTCTCTAGGGGCAGTATGGCAAAGTGCCACCCATGCATTTTTATTTCAGTCTTGTGACTTTTAAGTCAAAACAATAAAATTATATATACTGAGTGCAGAGTTGCCTGTGAATATTTGTATGAATTACTGCACAGCATGAGTTTAGGGGCCATTTAAGAACAAATATACTAAAAGAAAAAAAAAAAGCAAAATAAACTGCTGAAGCAGGGTGTTAGGTTTCTAGTAGGCTGGATGAACATGTACTGTTTAGCTACTTTATTGATCTATTTCTGTCATTAGGAAACGGCTCCAGATCTGCAACTTACTACAACTGTTGTCCAGAGTCTCTTGTGCTCATTTCTTTTACGCTGGTGTGATAATGTGTGTTTTGCCAACTTAGTCCTGAGTGCGGGTGTTGCACAAGTATTTGAAGTTGGTAACAAATGATGCAGGATGCATCTGACCATAGCTGCAGACCTACCTTCCTGTCCCTCACCCAGACACAGAGCACAGCCCTGCAGCCATGGGCTGTTGGAAGGAGGTGTCAGGGGAACTTCAGGCAGGCATCGTGCAGCTACTCCTATTGGTGTTGACAGTACATCAAACTCAACAATTTCTGTGAAAGTTACTGTTTTATTTAAGCCATTACAAAGCAATACATCTTACTAGCAGCTGCTGTCTTTCATCTCTGTGTCACCCAACTAAGGATCTTTCTTTGGCATATTATTCCTTTAAGCTAACTTCACAAATTTCGGCCACAGCCGTTTCTTTGTCATTTACTTG
The DNA here is from genome assembly GCF_000747805.2 of Chaetura pelagica. Taxonomy (NCBI): domain Eukaryota; kingdom Metazoa; phylum Chordata; class Aves; order Apodiformes; family Apodidae; genus Chaetura; species Chaetura pelagica. The sequence goes on along the minus strand of NW_009952881.1, from coordinate 1,737,534 downwards.
TTGTATCTAATAAAGCAGATACATCACTTTAATTTGGTGAGTTCTTCCTTTAGGAGCTGGTGTCTAGTTACAAGTGAAATGCTGTTTAGTCATTTATTAGCCAATTATTTTCTTCTCTCCCTGCACACTTCATGGTGCTGATGTTATAATCTTGGGTCTGTCTCACAGAACCCTGTGTCCTGCCCTGTTCCCTGCAGCCCTCCTAGAGGCAGCTGAGCAGGAGCCAGCCCTCTGAGCTCACTCCACAGCACAATGTAACTCCAACAGCCCTGAGTATCAGTTTGTGTCCAGACTTCAAATCTGATTTCTGCTCACTAAAGGCACACGCAAAGATTTTACTTCTTGTCAGGTTCTGAGATGTTTAAATAAACACTCTTGGCTTGCGGAAGGGAGAGGGGGGATGGGGATGGGACTCAGTATTTCTTTTTAATTCTGTAGCCTACTGGAGAAACGGAGGAAACAGGCATCAACTTTGCATCCAGACTGTATAAAACTTCAGAGATTTGGATGAAAACTTTGAAATGAGTTGATGACTTCTTGTTAGAGACTCAGAAGCTAGAGCCAGTGGTCTAAGAGCATTACCATCTTCTGTCAAAATCCCAAAGCTTCTGCTTCCACTCAGTCTTCAGTGTAACAAGAGCAATAACCTTTTGCTCCTGTTAGTTCCATTTTATTTTTATTTGTAGTTTTTTTCCAATTACTGCTTATTAGTTCTTTATGGTTTTGCCTTTTTTTGTTTGTTTGTTTTGATGACATTTTGATTTGTTTCAAATGGCCCTTTATTTGAATTTTTCTTTCCCAAGCATTTTGACTTATGGTCATTTCTTCTTATTTCTCTTATGTTTTGAATGATCTGTTAGCTTTATTTCCTTTATTTGCATAGCACTTACTTTTCATGACCTTTTTGTTGCTGCAGCTGCTGCTGCTTCTGGACTGCTGGTTTTTTATCTCCTGCTTATCAACCAGAAAACACAGAGTGAAAGTAAATCAAAACTCTGCAAAGACAAGCATCCAAACACAAGTTCTTTTCTGACTTTTTTCTTAATAATTATTCTGCAATGTCCCAAAGGTGCTGAGATTTCTCATAGTACAGAATCTAAAATGGTTCCTTCCTTTCTTTTTAAAGAAACATACTTTAGGAACTCTGCATGTTCCTGTCTAAAGATCACATCTCAGCAGCTTCCTTTAGGCTGATTTAATGCTTCGGCACCTCTTGTGGGAGTAAAGATTTGTGGTGGAAGTAACATGAAGGAAATGCTAAATTTTACAAGTGTCTCTGTAACTTCTAGTAGAGGCCTCACAGCTTGTATAAAATATTGTATGGACATTTGGAAATTAACATAGGTAATGAAATCATAGAATCATAGCATAGCTAGGGTTGGAAGGGACATTGTATCATCTGGTTCTAACCCCCCTGCATGGGCAGGGACACTTCCCACTAGTTGCTCAGAGTCCCATCCAACCTGGCCCTGAACACTCCCAGAGATAGGGCTTCCACAGCTTCCCTGGGAAACCTGTTCCAGTGTCTCACCACACGCACACTAAAGAATTTCCTCCTAATGTCTAACCTAAGTCTCCCCGCTTCCAGTTTTGATCCATTACCCCTTTACCTTTCACTGCAAGCTCTTGAAAAAAAAGCCCCTCCCCGTTTTCCTGTAGGCTCCTTCAGATACTGGAAGGCCACTATGAGGTCTCCCCAGAGCCTTCTCCTCTCCAGGCTGAACAGCCCCAACTCTCTCAGCCTGTCTTCATAGCAGAGGTGCTCCAGCCCTCAAATCAGTCCTCTGGACTTTCTGCAGGAGCTCCATGTCCTTCTTATGTTGAGGACTCCGGAACTGGACACAGTACTCCAGGTAGGGTCTCACGAGAGCTGAGTAAAAGGGGAGAATCACCTCCCTTGACCTGCTGACTACACTTCTTTTGATGCAGCCCAGGACACAGTTAGCTTTCTGGGCTGTGAGTGCACATTGCCAGCTCATGCTGAGCTTCTTGCCCACCATCACCCCCAAGTCCTTCTATTCCAGACTTTTTTTGATCCTTTCTCCACCCAGCCTGTATTTGTGCTTGGGATTGCCCTGACCCAGGTGCAGGCCCTTGCATTTGGCCATGTTGAACTTCATGAGGTTGGCAAGGGCCCAACTCTCAAGCCTGTCACAAGGTCCCTCTGGATGACATCCTTTCCCTCCAGCATGTTGACCTCACCACACAGTCTGCTGTCATCAGCAAACTTGCTGAGGGTGCACTCAAAGCCACTGTCCATGTCACCAACTACAGAATATTTATGCTTAATTATGACTAATTAGTGTGTGCTACCTGCCAGGTGTGTTTGCATATTGCATACTATGGAGTGCTTGTGTGTGTGTGTCTGCCTGTAGGCTATGTATATATATTTATTACTATACACATGCACACATATATATTTATATAAAAATTATACTTCTGTCATCTGGTATATCATTATTGTAGCTGCATTGTTCTAGTTACCAAATATGAAGGTCTGTATATAGGGCTTGTGTCTATCACACATTGTATTATTTAAATGAAGTTATTAACACTAGATATGTTTGTAATCTTTCTTTTCAGACCTTCCTTTCATTCTCCAGAAGCTGATGCTACTTCTAAGTTTTCTTAGTGCAATTACTGATATCAGAATTATTCCCAAAATGGAATCTGTGGTTCACAGTGGGAAAAACAACCTGCCTTCTCTTAAAGCTGTTGTTAATATTATTTTAATAACAATAATTAAAATCTCAACTTTATATTTCATTACGCCCCAAATTGTCATTTTACCAGAAAAACAGGAGTGTGTGTCAAATCACCATCTTTTATTTGAATGCTAGGTGGTTTATCATGATCTGTTGAATGAAGCTTGCATTAACAACACACTCCTTGGGTTCTCTGTCCCCATTAAAAGTTTCTTATTGGGCCTTCTAACATTGGTGTTTGCACCATTTTATGTGTTTGTGTGACATAAAATGTAAGTATTTACACCCCGCCCCCCCCAAATGAATCAAACCCAGAACAGCCTCTGTCTCAGCTTGTTAGCACATTATGCACATTCTAAGGAATGAAATCTGAATGCAGTTCAAAGAGAAAACGTGTGACTTAGCTCAAGGGCAGAAGAAAGTCATATGCAACAGGTTACATGATTTTCCATAACTTCTGGTGAAAAAAGAAGCACCTCTTGTCAATGCAGGAAATATTTTAGAGTACGTATGGTATAAACAGAATGTTTCCCTCACTGCTTTGTGCATGGTCTTCAGTACAGTATATTGTGGCTTTCACTATAATGCAATCATTTTGTCACTTTCCCTAATATAATCCATCACCAAAAAAAAAGAGAGTACTTTTTGTTGCCTTTCTCATATTTACTTGTCTCTTCATTTCCAGATTTGGCATGGAAATAATTTGAGAGGTTTGGAGACAGGTTACTCTCATGGTCTTGTTTTGTTCCATGTGGTCAGCTTTTAGAGATAGTCTGGGCCAAACTACAGTAATTTTTTTGGAGATGACTCTCTAGCTTACAGAGGGAGCCTCACTGCTGTCAGAACTTCATACCTATAGCTCATCTCAGACCACAGTCTCACTTCCCCAGTCCTTGCCATTTGAATTCCGAGGATCCGAGGGAAAAAGACAAAGCGATTACACCTTGATGAGGCTAAGTGGGAAAGTGATGTAGTCCCTGGTTGTGTGAACAGATGGAACATTTTTAAGCTGATATACAGCAAAGGAGCACAAGGATCTGCCTCTTTCCCAACTCCCTTTCTTCTCTGCTCACAGGAGAAAAGCTAGCAGTGATGGTGGTATGGCTTCAGGGTATATGGGAGAAGTTAGGATCTAACAGTGAGTTATGCCTGAGCTGCTAATTCAGCAGAAGTGCAGGGATGTCTTAGTATCCTCTGACATATGCATGGAGTGGATCATACACTTAATTTTTTATTTTTCCTATCTTCTGTATCATAAAAAAAGCCTCAGTCAAATTCATCATTCTCCTTCTCTGGAGATAATAAATGGGGGAAGAACTCACACAAGGTAGATGCTGATTACAGCCTTATGTAGAATAGCATTTCTGGGTTTGAGCTCTGATGTCTGCTTATATAAACTGAACATTAGAGATATATGGGAAAATGTATTTGAAGTTACTCAGATATTATAGAATTGCAAGGCAAAATATGTTCCAGGAACATCCACAGCTGTAGTTGTGTTTGAATTCATAGCCTTGTTATAATTTGCCTTATTTCATGCTTGTCTGAACACTAGTTCAGTCACTTACAGGACTGTCATATAGAAAGTCATAGTTCTGATTCTACTGAGTAGAATGACATTTAGAGCAGGACTTGATCACACTGATCACAGTTTGCTAGAATTAATTTTACTCCACTGCTTTTGTGTGAGTCCTTACTATTAAACACATTTTTACTACTGTTACTAGTTGGTTTTGCTGGGATTATAGGTAGTGTTGCTGCATGGTTAATCCTACTCCCATTTCAGAGCTAGTTGTTTCATTCAGATGCTGCAGTGGCTTTGAACCCTGAACAGGATCCTGGCTGTGTCCTTGAGCAGTGAGAGCTTCCAACCCTTGGTGTCCCAGAGAGGCAGAAGCTATACCCAAGCATTACCAGCTACTGCTGCACAGGAAAAGGTCTGTGGGGTAAAAAAGAGCCTGCAAGTTGAAAGTGTAGAAAAACAGCTTGGGTTGGGCACTCAGGAAGTTTTGAAACGGGGTGAGTCTTGGGAGACTGGTTGTTTCAACTTTTCAAGTTGAAGGTCAAATAAAGCAAGGCATTTAATTGGAAGTTTCAATAGCAGTAACCACGTCCCAGGAGAGGAAGCCATACTGCCAGTACAAATACAACAGATACAAAACCAGGAGCTTATTTGATACATATAAACCATTACAGAATGAAAGTTTTTGTTCACAGGACAGTATTTTAAAAGAAATCCATCTACTAGCATATTGGACCTCAAAGATTGCTTTATCTGGGTTTTAGTAAACTGTTAATCCCCGATAGGACAATTTTAACAAAGACTTGTCCAATTTCAGTTAAATTCAGTGGGAGTTTAATTTGAATAGCATTAGGGTGTCAATACGGTTTACAACAGTATTTTAATCACTGACCTTATGATGATCCCACTAGTGTAGCTTACTGTTTCTTTCGTTAAGAAATGAGGTCAAAGTCTGCACATTCTAAAGAACTCCTCACTGACACCAAGATTTTCTGCTTGCAAATCCCAGCAGGCTGTACTGTCAAGTGTCACACTGAAAAGAGAAGAGTAACACAAATTTGGGAATGGGTCTCCTCCAGTTCCTCCTGTCCCCTAGGAATTGCTGTAGTTTGGTACTAGCCATTTTTTCTATTTTCCACACACATACACTCTCCTCTCAAATACACACACACACTCATACATTCTCACAGATTATATGCAGCAATGACAATTTTTAAGTGCTCAGAAGAGTGCCAGGCTTTCACTACATACATTGAGGCTGCTGCTCAGATTCCAGTCCTAAGATCCCCATCCAATTCTCCCTAAAATGAGCAGAAAGACTTATTTTGATAGCACCAGTGTGGATCAGGCCTAATTACCTAATGGATCAACTCATGGTCTTTTACGCCTCCATCAGACTGGGTACTTAAAAAAACCAAACATATCTACGGTGACACAATTACACCTTCCAAACATGAGCTCCTGAACTGTGGGAAAAGCCCTTTTGCAAAGCTCAGACATTATTCAATGCTCTGCTTTGCTCTTTTCTTTGTTTTCCTTTTTTTTTTCTTTTTTCTTTTCCAGAATAGCAAGTGCTTCAGAATACCAGTAAAGATGACATATAACTAACTGAAGTCCTATACCAATAGGCAAATTAATTTTACATATAAATTATTTAAATTTCATCTGTGATTAGTTCTACATATGAGCAATGATTTCACTATAGAATAAGTCTTATTTTTTTAGAGAATAGCAGCATGATAAATAAATGAATAAAGACTTCAGCAGTGTATTTCACCACATCTGCTTGGAAGCATTCTTATCAGAAAACTTTGAAATAACAGTATTCCCTATGGTCCCCCTACTCTGCATTAAAAATAACTAAAGACTGTAGTAATTTATTTTTTTTTCCAAAACATTAAATGCATTTTATGCAACAATGCCTCAGAAACTCAACAGAGCTTACAAATATTCAACATTAGCTCTTCCCACAAGCCTTGCTTCAGCTAAGAGGCCTTATTGGTGACTGCAGATGCACTGATATTTTGAAATTTTGTAAATCCAGTTTTAAATTAAAATTCATGAAACATATCTCACTTGCATAAATAAATCAAGCTGCAAAAAAATAAAGTTTAAACATCCATACACTACCACTATAATTTTGCCAAAGTGACACACGACATGACTACAAAATTTGCTGTAATATAGTGAGAATAAAATTTGCCCTGCTGTATTGATGAAGAAGCTGTAAGTAGTATCCATGGATTTAATAGCATATTAAACATTCATTGGCCTATAGTTTTAGCACTACAAATCCTACTGAATAGTGAGGTGACATATCTATCACAGTGAAAATAGGGCTCTTGCCTTACAGTTAGCTGACAGAGATATTAATGCCTGTCCCACTGTAAAGATAAATCAGGAAGCCAGGCCAGGGCATATGGGGGAGATGCTACAATGGGTTGCTCTGATTTCTGCTTATATATAACATTAATGACAGAAATATTATTAATTAATAACAATTAATTAATAATTAATAATAAGGGAATTAAGGATTAACACTCAACCTGTCCGGAACAGTTTTGTCATAGAGTGCTATTTGATCAATACTGAAATTTGGGAAGGGAAACCCACTGCTTTCCTCAACATTTTCACTGAAAAATGTGCCTAGTGTCTATGGTTGGCTTTCTGCTGGGGAGGAGGAGGAAAGAGTACAAATGAAGACTTGTGGGAACTGGTACTACTACATTTCCCTCAGAAAGGCAAAGAGATTTTCTGCTCTTCTGTAATCAGTTACAATATCTTGTATTACACTCAGACCCATTTCTTAGGTCTTCATTACTGAATACATCTCACACACATAAAAGTGACTTAATATTAATTTCTGAGTATCATCACTCATTGTGACCTCTGAAAAGTATGCTTTTTTGTTTTGCCACTGCATACCCCTACCCACCTTTGTTTGGGTATATATGTGTTTATAGAGGATTAGGACCCACATAATCTTCTCTGCAAAGGCAAGTAACTGCCATGTATAGCTGTATGAGGAATTAATTACTAATAGTTTTTGATGGTTGCTGCCCAGTTGTTTTTTTTTGCATTCATGAATTATCTATGAACAGAGTCAAAATTATTATTATTAGGCTGCAGATCCTTAAGACACCCAGACCAGGAATAAATAGGTAAAACAGCTAACATACAACACATTGATCAGTCTAATTTATAAATAGCCACAAAGAGATTCACTTTTGAGGCCTACCTGTGCTAGTCTTATTCATGGTGTCAAATCCACTCTGCAGCTTATCTTCATTAAAATCAGGAAAATAAGTATTGACAGTAAATAGCCACACAGGAAATAAGCAAAATTGAACCCCAGAATCTTTAGATCTGATTTTTCTATTAGTAGCCTTGAAAGTCTGTTCAAGTGTTTCAGTGTCTGCAAAAGAAAAACAAACAAGAAACAAATAGGTTTTGCCTTTGCACATGAATAAATATTCTTGTGTTATTCATGCAAGATGTTATTCCACTAAATGGTTAATAACCTCATATAACCCAGTGGGTCATCACTTCCCAGAATGACTGCTTGGCTATTTTTTTCCTTCCTGCTGTATGCCAGCTCTTTTCTGATTCCTTCTCCAGTAGAGTTGCTTTGTTAAACAAACAAAAAAAACAAAACAAACATAACCAAAACCCAACAGACTGTGTAAGCTGTAAGCCTAATTCTCTGCATGTCTGCTTAAGAAAGTGTTGGGAGAGGACTGTTTTATCGTTGGGGCTTGAGGTCGGAGTGAGGTACTAGGGATCTCTGTTTCAGGGTTTTTACTCCAATGCACACTTACGGAGTTTGGCTGTGAGGCATGTGGCATGAGGGGTGGTGTCAAGGTAGATGACATCCAGTGCCCTTCCCTCAACTATCCATCCAGTTAGGCCAGTCTGAAAGGCTATCAGATTGGTCAAGCATGACTTCCCCTTGGTGAAGCCAGGTTAACTACTCCTGATAATTGTCTTTTCTTTTACATGATTTGAAATGGTACCAAGAACAAGCTGTTCCATTACCTTTCCAGGGATGGAGATAAGGCTGACCAGCTTGTAGTTACCTAGGTCCTCCTTCATGCCCTTTTTGGAGACTGGTGTGATGTTTGTCTTCAGGCACCTCTCCTGTTCTTCAGAACTTTTCAAAAGTGATGGAGAGTGGCCTAGCAATGACTTCTGCCAGCTCCCTAAACACTCATGGGACCAAGGCATTCAGTTACTCTGCCTTCTCTGTATCCTCCCTCAACAAGGCACTCACTTCATTCAGCAGCAGGTCCACATTTCCTCTGGTCTCTCTTTAGCCTCCAATGTACTCAAAGAAGCCTTTCATGTTGTCCTTGACCTCCCTTACCAAAGCTAAGGAGGCCTTAGCTTTCCTCTGTCAAGATTTATGTGTTCCTCCCAAGCGGTTAGCCCTTTCTTCTATGTTCTTTAAACTTCTTCCTTCACTTGAGTTTATTTAGTATCTCCTTACTCAATGATACAGGTCTCCTGATCCCTTATACTTGATTTACTCTCAGTATTACTCTTCAGGATGCTCTGATTTTGAGCTTAGTGGAAATGGTGTTTTTGGGCCTTCCTACCTTCTAGTGCCCTATTCTATGGGATTTCTCCAAGCAGTTCCTTGACAGGCCAAAGCTTGCCTTTGTGAAATCCAGGGTTGTGATCTTGTTTGTTGCTCTGTGCCTGCTGCACATGATCCTGAAATTCACCATCTCTTGGCCACTATAGCCAAGGCTGCACCCAACCTTCATGTCCTCAAGCAGTCTCTCCTTGTTTGTCACTACAAGGTCCAGCAGTACTCTTCTTGTTGGCTCCTCGATTGCCTGTGTCAAGAAGCTATCATCAGTGCAATGCAGGGACCTCTTGGACTGTGTGTGCCTGGCTGAAGAGCCTTTCCAGCTAACATCAGGGTAATTGAAATCACCCATGAGAACCAGGGCCTGTGACTGTGAGGCTACTTTCAGCTGTCTGTAGAAGGCCTTGTCAGCTTCCTCATCCTGATTAGGTAGCCTGTTATAGACAGCCACAACAGTGTCTCCCAAATTAGCCTGACCCTTAATTCTTACCCACAAACTCTCAGCTCACTCATCATCTGCCCCTGGAGAGAACTCAATACATTCTACTTGTTCTCTCCTGTAAAGCACAACTCCACCACCACACCATGTTGGTCTGTCTTTCCTAGAAAAGACACACTATCCACGATAGCATTCCTGTTGTGAGCTATCCCACTACGTCTCCAGAACTGCAATCAGGTTGTAGTCCCTTGACTGCACACAGACCTCTAACTCCTCCTTTTTATTCCCCATGCTGTGTGCATCGGCGTACAGGCATTTCAGAGAGGGGGGTTGAGCACACAGCTTTCGACCTAGAAGAGTGGAAAGACTTCTCATTCTCGTCGTGGCAGGTAGCTGAGGAACCTTTGCTATTGCTCTGACTAGCCAAGCTTATTCCCCAGCTGGATGTCATGGCTTGAGTATTGCCATTTTGGCCTCTACCCCCAAGTGCTTCAGCTTAAAGCCCGTTGAACTAACTAAACTAGCGTTTCTTGATTCCCTAGCCTGAGCTACTTTTTTTACCATTGCCATGCTGCTGCACAGGAAAGGTGTGACCTTTTTAGCCAGATCACTCTATGAATGTGCTTCAAACCCAAAACCAATAGAGAAGAGCCCTAGGAAAAACATTATATGCCATCTGGCAGTTATGGTGCCCTCCATGAGGAGACCAAAAGGATCCATTCATGTTCTAAATTTGTTTGTGTCTATTAATTGAGTTAGAGGTTTGGCATCATCCCCTTTTGTTTACAGGCATCAGAACAGTTGCAAAAGTCATTACTAGGTTATTGCATTAGAGAAAAGAATGAAATTCTTCCCTGCTGCTCTACAAATTAACTACAGTAGCATCGCTATTGGCACATCAGTAACATATTAGTTAATTGCAACTGAGATTATTAGTTTGCAGGTGGATACCTGTCCAGAATTGTGGTGACTGATGATCTAGCAAAAGATCTGGAACAAGATACACTTTTTGCTTTCTTCAAATTAAGACTAAATTTAAATGTGCAACCTAGGAAGGAAAGACTTCAGAAACAACCAAACAACTGGTCACTGAAAGAACTGCATGAATTAATATTATCTTAGTTATACTAAGGCAGAGCTCAAAGGCAGTATAATTATACACATACGCAAAATTACATTTATTCAAAATGTTCACAATAGGTCCTGACCCATAAAAAGTCCTTTCGAACCATCAGCTCTAGAGGCCATCTTTTTATATATATATATATGTATACAAAGACTGCAATGATGATAGATTTCTATGTGTGGTCCCATGAGCTGTCTGCCTATGAACTATATCACAGAAAGCGATAGATGCGTATATTCAAAGCCCTGAGAATAAAAGTTACCCTCTTTTATAGCTAAGCTATCCAAGAATCTGATTTTCTTTAAGCGTGCATTTCTCATAAGAAGATTCCACAGGAGAAGCGGAGAAAGGAAAAAAAAAAAAAAGAAAGAAAAAAGTCAAACAAGACATCAGGATTCTCCCAACTAATATTTCAAAGTCTGAAAAGTAAACATGAATAAACAGCTGTGTGCAAGACAGCAGAGCATTTGCCTGGCACTAATGAACAGCACTGCCAAGACACAGATTTCCTGTGCTGAATATAGCCATTGAGAAGCTAAAGTATTAATGGCAGACTACTAATATACATTAAGAACTAAAGACATACAGCTTTCAGTCTGCTTTTCCTTCTGTTGCTTATTTTGTACTGCATGAACGAGCTATTACCTTCTTGTTGCCCTGAGATGTTAGTTCACCAGGGTAGAGTGAGCAGACTCTATTTCTCTGAAAGTAATGGGAGTGAGATTATCCAGAATTATTTCCAGTGGGCTGAGTTTGTTACATTCCTTCTGTTATGAGAATATAAGTAAACAACTAAACACCTTTACTGAAAGCTGAGAATCTTCGTAGTCATCACCTCTTCCTACTTCCTTCATTAGTCCAGCATTTTGGGTTTAGCCATGCTCAATTAATTCATCCAGGAATTGGTCCAGTCAGAAACAGTTGATTTAAGTGAGATAAACTGGACATCTGTTTGGAAAAAAATGATTATCCAAAATATGCTTTCATCATGAGAAAATAAACTGTGCTATCTCCATATTTAAAAACATATGCCTCTAAATATATTAACTTCCTCTGAAATCTTAAGAAATAGAAAACAGTAACATTGAAACTGAAACAAGGAGATACTAAGTCAAAATTAAGCAACCAGTGTGCTAACATTTTAATGTACTGGAACTTGAACTTGGTACAAACACCTTCATCAAACCAGTATATAAACTGTATTGAATTAAAGTGACTAAAACTAGCAATAAAACCAAGCCCTGCAGAAGTGATTGAAATATGTGGGGTTCTTGTGTGTGTTTGTACTGGTGGTAATAAAAATACTGCCATGTTTAGTCACTTATTTGCTTCAGGAAAGAAATAAAATCAGCAGACAACTGTCCCATATTTTGTTTCAATTACTAAAGATTTTTTCTTTAAAAATAGAAATAAAATCAGAGACATGGTTAATAATTAAGAGGTAACATTCATGGCATTGGGAATACAAGGCAATAAATATCTTCTGCGGGTGATTAAACACTGAATTGAAGCTTAAGTAGTTGATAAGCTCAGAAGCTGTTTATTGCAAATGAACACCAATGCTGCAGATATTATTGATATGATATTAAAAAATGAATAAAGATTGTAACAGTAAAAAAGAAATAAGTGTATTTTGAATTTATTTTCCTAATCTCAGTAGCGTTTGAAAATGTTTTGCTATTGCTTTCTAGGTCAATGAGACATTAGCTAAATAATTTGCAGCTAACAGCAGAACTAAAATTTTGTCATTTCAAATGGGCCTCAGTCCAGCCCCAAAGGACATGGGCAGGGTTTAAGAGCACTGGCACACCCAGGGAGTAGGTCTAAGTTCCTACATGTAGCCCCACAGTTACTGGTCCCTCTGCAGTTCAGTTTCAGACAGTAATGTAGTCAAGGACTGACTATACAGTCCCAATTATACCAGTGATGGAAAGCCATGTTGTATATTGGACTATTTACAGCACTTAAAAAACACTCTTACCAGATGTAAAAATGTGTTTTATTTTTCGGGATGGTCAAATAATCATATCATAAAATATATCCTCATATAATCGCATTTTAATATACCTATTAGAAATGGATAGGCCTCAGCTGAATCTCACACACTATCCAAAGTACCCATTTGCAAATAATAAAGGAAAATTTGCCAATAATCTGTGGTAAAATATGAACAGTTCTTCTAATTCAAGTAGTACAGATGCAGCATGTGCCAATTCAGTAACTACATAAAGCCAAAAGGCTTCTAGAATAAATCCAATTAGTTCTGAAGTCACGGAAATGTTGGCTTTAGATGTAGCACAGCAATGTACAGTTTACAAAAGAAAATAGGGGCTAACCAATCTATCAGGAGCAGACGTGCAAAATGGTCCTTACTGCTTCTCATGCAATCCAGATTCAGAAGAGGAAAGAGAAAAAAAAATAAATATATATATATATAAAAAGAAAGGATGTAATAATAGACATACAGTAAACCAAATAAAGTAATTTCAAAATTACTAAAGAGTAACAGTAAATGAAAAGTGCCTTTGGGTACACCATCTGTTTATCCATTCCATATTATACCTTTTCATCACAATTACCTAAAGTGGTGTATTTGTGTTTCTGTAATGTATGGAATTCATTACATAGTTTTATCATAAAATATATCCTCATATAATCGCATTTTAATATACCTATTAGAAATGGATAGGCCTCAGCTGAATCTTACACACTATCCAAAGTACCCATTTGCAAATAATAAAGGAAAATTTGCCAATAATCTGTGGTAAAATATGAACAGTTCTTCTAATTCAAGTAGTACAGATGCAGCATGTGCCAATTCAGTAACTACATAAAGCCAAAAGGCTTCTAGAATAAATCCAATTAGTTCTGAAGTCACGGAAATGTTGGCTTTAGATGTAGCACAGCAATGTACAGTTTACAAAAGAAAATAGGGGCTAACCAATCTATCAGGAGCAGACGTGCAAAATGGTCCTTACTGCTTCTCATGCAATCCAGATTCAGAAGAGGAAAGAGAAAAAAAAATAAAAATATATATATATATAAAAAGAAAGGATGTAATAATAGACATACAGTAAACCAAATAAAGTAATTTCAAAATTACTAAAGAGTAACAGTAAATGAAAAGTGCCTTTGGGTACACCATCTGTTTATCCATTCCATATTATACCTTTTCATCACAATTACCTAAAGTGGTGTATTTGTGTTTCTGTAATGTATGGAATTCATTACATAGTTTTGCAATGAAATTATCACACTGTGGCTGGGACATCTGCACCCTGTCATATATCATTCTATTCATTTCTAGTTAATTTAATCCTAATATCTGCCTACATGACAAGACAGATGTTCAGCTACATTGAATCTTCCATAGTTTTCTGCCTTGAAGAAACTTTAAGTCACTGAAAGAACTGACATCTTTCAAACAGACATCTTATGGGTTTGGGAAGTATGCACATGCAGATGTGTGTTGTGTATATGCATGTGTGTGTTTATGTGCCATATTCCTTTTTTAAGAAATGTGTTTTACAAAATAAAAATCTTGTAGAGAAACTTTTTTTCATTTCATATGCATAAGTTTCTTTGCAAAATCTGCTTTACTAATATTTTGGTATATTGGTATATTTCTTTAATAATATTTATAAATACAGGGTATTTCTGTTGAGTTAACTTTTAACTCTCTTGCCTTGAATGGGACACATATTTTTCTCTCCCTGTTGATTAGAAGTTTTGGGCCAGTCTTCCCTTTTGCCTTTTGAGCTTTGGCCATCAAAACATCAAAAGGTTATCAGGTTTTACAGCCAATAGTGTTGCACTTCATGTCAGATATGAAAGTTCCAGCCAGAAGAAGACTGCATTCTATGTGTGTTAAAGTTGTTAAGGGCATCATTTGTATGAATCTATACCCTTGGTCACTAGTAGTCATGTACAGAAACCTGTAGCACAGCCACATGGGATAAGGTGTATTGACTACAAATGCAGAATACTTGTTTTTCATCACCTCTTGTCAGTGTCCTCTTTGAGTAGTGCTTTCAAGGCTGTCAAAAAGCTTTGTTGTGCCTTCCACATAGCACAGAATCTTCAGACCAGATTTACAGATGGACTTAGGCAGACTTTGATACCCATTCACCAGTCAGGTCCCCATTTACAACTCCTGATCCCAGTATGGACACAGAAAATTCCTTTAAGCAGCAGAGCACCTAACAGCATTTCCTAATTTTGACCTAACTGAAGTCATACTTGTGGCTTGATGATTTAAGGCTCTACAACTGTGTCAGCCAAATCCCTTTAAGATCACCCAGGCAATGCCACATAACCCATAGCAGTACTGGACTGCTTAATTTTTCAAAGAGCCATGGTGTAAACAAACTTGTACATCCTGTGAAACACAAATCTTTTAAAATTAAAGGGCTGACACAGAAAATAGTGTTGTCATTGTGGAAGCACACAAGTGACATTTTTTAGCATTTAGTAAAAGATACTGTACAACTCAAAACAATTCCACTATAGTTCAACACAGTTGGGCACTATTGGCCCCCATGAAAGAGCAGGACTGAAACACCAGGTGTTTGGTCAGTATTACATGCTTTCTGCTTAGGATATTCCCAAAATGTCCCTGCTATCCTGTTAAGTTTTTAGCTGAGTAAATACTAGGAGTATCATCTGGGGGCATTTTGCTATCCTGTGAACAATACGGGCTAGTAGCAGTGGTTAGAGACTAGCAGATTGGGTAAAACAGATGTAAAATGTACAACATAACTCAGACAAACAGCATTCTCTACTTAAGGGGTTACGTTCATGTTAACTACATTCCAACACCTTTGAAGAATATACAAGTTTAAATCCTATGCCTGTAAACTTCCAGATAAGCCAAAAGCAAATTATATTCAGCTGTTGATTGGAATAACAGCAACAGATTGTGTAATGGACACCCAGATAAAACCAAACATGATTTGATTTAGAGTATTAATTATCTAAAAATGGCAACTGCTTTTCAAGTTGTTTGCCTGATGATGTAGAGGATGAAATAGTTCAGTTAGCTTATGTGCACCTCTGGCATTAAGGGGATTTTAGGGAAAAACAGCTCTGAAATTCTTTCTAGCCCTCTGAATGGCTTACTTTGGTGGTTTCACACTTTAGGACCATGATATTCATGTTTAAATAAAAGCTTGGAGTTTTTTTGTGTCTGTGTTGCAGCCAGTTTAAAGCAAGAATAGGCTGAACAGGGGTGTCAGACCAGGGACTGGCTAACATTTGTTACCATCCATTTGTATTTTCAAACAGAATGTTTACTTCTATATAAATCAATAGGTGCTACTTTTCTTCTTGAGTGTTTAAGCTTAAAAAATCAAAAATAATTTCTTACTATGTATGTTGGTGGTGTTCCATCATAATTTTCAAAGCTTCATAAAGATAGATAAAAACACCCCAAACAGCTAATGAGGTATTTCAAACTAACCACTGGACTGCTCGTTAATTATCATTACTCTCTCTGCAAATAATACAGCTTATGGTATTTGCTAACAATTATCAGTTGTGTCTGTTTCCACACTCTTAGAAAAGGAAATTGCTGGCAAATATAGGATATTCTGACTCTGTGATATAAGGCCTTTAGTTTTTTAGTAGTGACCACTACAGGCAAGATGGTAACAACATAGCTTCACTAACTGCTTCAGGGAAATTTCATTGCCACAAAAATCTCAGCAGTCACCGATGAGAAGTTCTTAAAAACCCCAGCCTTTTCCCCACTGAAGAAGCAAAAGGAGATGACTATCAGGAATTAAGCCAAATTCCAGCACAGAACGGCTGAGTGTTGGTAGGCTGCCTAATGCATCTGAGAGGTTTTAGATTTCTAATATGGAATGGATTAACATTGGCAGTGGGCCTAACACCCTTGTGAGATATGAAACAGTAGCACAAACCCTGGGACCTTTTTCAGATTGTAAGTATATTTGTTTACTTAAATACATTTACACAGGGTGTTCTTTAAAAAAAAGGAAAAGAAAAAGAAAAAAGTACCAAAACCCTTAAAGAAATGAAAATTCCAAAGGCTGCTGTTTAGGATTCTCAGAATGGAATCTGTCCCCCTTGGGGACTGTTTGCTCTGCTTCATGCCAACAAATAACAAGGTTGCTCAGACAAAAAATATGTATTTGAATGAAAAGTGAGATACAACTGTAGTGAACAAAGAGTTTATCAAATCAACATATTGAGTAGGAGATTAAACTATTAAGGAAGTGAATTTACAAAAAGATTAGATGAAAAAAAAAAGATAGCACTGAAGATCACATAGGGAGACTTCAGAAAAATAAGCATTCAAGTTATAGTGGAGCATTTAACTTACAAAAATGATCATAAATAGTGAGTAGTATTAATGCTTTTTTCTTCCACTACCTCAAGAACTTTTAAGCATTATATTAGACATGAAGAATGGTTCATTTATCTTGCTGCACTGTTTGTGCAGGTGATGATTGTACATGTCTTCTAAAATAAGACAACGCATGATTGTTACTGTCTTCCAGTTGATCTAGGGCATCGTTGTTGAACAGCTGCTGATTAATCAGAGCCCAGGAGCCTTTATAAAATATGCTATAGAAATTTGCATTCAGTTATAGACATTGGTTGTCTTTATTCAAATTACTCTAGTGACAGTGCAGGCTTTTGACATCAGGGATGCCTCTGGTAACAGTTTTAAAAGTTGGTAAAATCTTCTGAGCAAGATGATTTGTAAGTAATCTTTTTGCAAGGCACAGAAATATTTTCTGCTCCAACAGAACTAACTTGAATTTAGACAACCAGCCCTCCTCCTCTACTTTTGTCTTTGCACTCATCTTAGAAAGGCTTGGAATTACACTTGCAGTAGTAAGATGCTGCTTCTTGAATGAAGAGCAAGAATGGAATGAAGGGTCATGCTTTCCAGAGTTGACAAGGATCTTTTCTTTTTTGTAAAAAGCTTTAAAATACTATTGTGGTTTGCCTTTCGCATGTATTATTTCCTCATGCATATGTTAAACAGTACACACATTGCTGGAATAAAAAAGCTAGAAGTCAGACTTCCAAAATTCAACTCCTAGACCTGAAATCAACTTATTGTGCAATCTGAGCAGAACTTTACTGTCATGCCTGCACCAGCTAATGGTGATGCTCTTATATTGTTCAAGGTCGACAGAAGCAAGCTATCAAGGCAGAAGTTTGCAAAGCTATTTAGAAGCACCTTCCTCCCATGTGCAAACTAGTGTGTTTATGGATACCTAGCTATGTATCAATAAAAAAGACTGCCATGCTGAATATTTAACACCTAGCATACAGAGGAAGTTTATGGTGTGTCAGTCTGTGCTTATATCAATATAACAGACTAATAAATTTGACCTACAGAAGTCAGAGATGACAGTAGGACAAGGCTCTCATTGAGCTGAAGCACTGGAGAATTAAAACTACAAAAAAATTCTGTAAAGCAAATCACTAGATTAAATAATCCTGGATCAATATAACCACATTGATTGTACTTTTTAGTCTCTTTATAGGTACATAAATAAAAGTCATAAACAATTTTTTTATTGCTTTAAATTTTCATCATGTTTACTAGAAAATAATCATAGAAGTAAAAACTTGGAACAAATTTCCTATGTGTTCCTATTTCCTACTATGTGCAACTGTGAAGGATTACGTGTAAATTGACAATGACTTTAAGTGTCTCTCTCTGTACTAAAAACCTGTGTGCAAGAATCATTAGACCCTAGTTACAAGCAAGACTCATAATTTTAAATAAAGTCAGTTGAAAATGAGTGACCAAACCTGTAAGAATCTAAACATCCTCCAGAGTAAAATAAATAAGTCCACAAGGGGTACATCTAACATTACGAGAAACATTTGTCATAGAGCTCATCTGGTTTCAAGCCCTTTTCTGCAAAACACAAGACTTCAATCTGAGACAAGATTCAAGTGAGCTGGTGTTGATGGATGGCTTTGATACATAATATGTGAAGCACATGGCTGTATTTCTTTCCTCTCACAGCCAACTGCAGCTTTGGACTGCCTGGAGTCCAAAGCAAAGGACTACCTGGAGTGTCTTTGTCATTTAAAAAAATTATAAAGCAAATAGCACAATGTAACCTCAGTGTCTACTGGGACTCTGCAAAGCTGTCATAGTATAAATGTATAAAAATGTAGAATTTTGCTAGAAAACTTCTTTTGAGTATTGAGCTTATGCAAACCTGAAAAACTGAATACAAATCAATGAATGAGGATAAACAATAGAAAGATACTTGTATAGACCAAAATCATGTTATACTTGGTTTAGCATAGGTTGGCTGTTCAGGGGAGTTGTACTTGAAGATGATATATAGCACTGTGAATGGATGCCCTCTGCTAATTCTGTGTAGAAATCCATAGATTTTATTCTGTATTTTTAATAGTCCTGCTCAAAATAGTAAGCAAAAAAACAGGGAGTACTACTGGGTGAAAAGCTCAACATGAGCCACCAATGTGCAGCTGCAGCCCAGAAGGGCAGCTGCATCAAAAGAAGTGTGGCCAGCAGATCAAGAGAGGTGATTCTGGCCCTCTGTCCTGGTGAAACCTCACCTGGAGTACTGCATCCAGCTCTGGAGCCCCCAACACAAGAAAGATGTGGACCTGTTGGAACATGTCCAGAGGAGGGCAACCAAAATGAGCAGAGGACTGGAGCACCTCTCTTCAAAAGACAGCTGAAGGAGTTGGGGTTGTTCAGCCTGAAGAAGACCCCCGGGGGACCTTATAGTGGCCTTCTAATACCTGAAAGGAGCCTGTAAGGCAGCTGGGGAAGAACTTTTTACAAGGGCATGTAACAATAGGACAAGGGGTAATGGTTTCAAGCTAGAGAAGGGCAGGTTTAGGTTGGGCATTAGGAAAAAGTTCTTTAATGTGAGGGTGGTGGATCATTGGAACAGGTTGCCTAGAGAGGTGGTGGAGGCCCCATCCCTAGAGATATTCAAGGTCAGGCTTGATGGTGCTCTGAGCAATCTGGTCTAGTGTGAGATGTCCCTGCTTATTGTAGCAGGGTTGGACTAGATGACCTTTAGTGATCCCTTCCAACCCAATATATTATGTGATTCTATGATAACTGGTGTTTTTAAATGCCATTATAGGTATCAGATACATGCAGGACTGGACCCCAGTGCTGACTCCATTTACGGCACCTCCAATTCACTTTAGCTACGTCCACATTACTAATGATTCTTCTGACTGAACAGATAACTTTCAGTAGCACATGAATTGCAAATTTCTAAGCACGTGGGTAGCTCTAAAAAGCATTGTAAAAAAATTTGAGGCTTCATCCTGGCAACATGCATTATTCTTTTTTTTTTCCTCCCTGTTAGTTTTTATACATTTAAGTAATTAGGGAACTCTGAGTGCATCAATTTATTGCCTCAATAAGCATGAGGTAGTTGCTAAATTTATTTGGTTTATATTTGGTGATTAAGGGAGACTGATTCTCTTTTCCTGCCCTTTGAGGGAGCTCATGGTGTTATGGGGGGCATGTCAGCAATAATTAAGAAACATCCTGGTACAAATCCCAAAAGATACATATTTTTATAAATAATTCCCCATGGAAAAACTTTTTAAATGATGCACTTGTTCTGGAAAGGCTTCAGGCCTTCTCTAAATAGACTATATTGCTGGGTTTTTTAAGAGTGCCTGACTTGAGGTGCACATTTTGCTTGTAACTCCTAAAATCACAGTGTAGTTATGTGAGGGGAATCATAGGAAAAATGTGCAGTGAGTTTCAATACCTCACAAAGTATTTATCATTCAGACAATAACACAGCTTCTTGTTTTTTTCAATTGTAATACAATAAGACTAACAGTTTCTTAGGCCACAACCAGAAATGTATTTTATTTGCTTCACACTGGGTACTTTTAAACAATTTTTTAATGTAGGCTTTGCCCCCAGTTGGACTCCATGGATCGAATTTCTTTTTTTCTTTAGAGGTTAGTCTTTTAGTGTGTAACATATTTCAAATTGGTTTTATAGTGCACAATGCCTCAAGCCTTTTGGTGGGTGTGCTTTATGCTTCAATGTTTCTAGTAACTGCATGGAATAATCATATCACTTAGGAGGATATCAATTACAGATGCTGTCCTTATAACAATAACCTGTGCATCTGCTGATTTAAAGATGCTTCTACTTCTTGGTTGTAACAAATTTTACCTAATTTCACATCTGCTCATCAGATATAAAAACACTGATTCACATTGAAACAAGGTACTCTGATCCATCTTCTACTTAGAAGCCAGTGAAAGAAAACCAAGAAAGGGAAGGCAAGTTAAGCACACGTAATTAAGGTGAAAATAGAACTGAAAAAAAATGGGATGGTAAAGGTTAGAAAAGAAAACTTTGAATAAATACAATAATTCAGTAGACCTGTAAGTATGAATTGACACTTCCTTTTTGCCTGCCAGTCTTTTGTTCAGCATGATGATAATGACCCTAGTATTTGGACTTTCTTTAGATACAAATTTGCTTAAAACACTCAAGACTTTAGGCACCCAGTTTAGAAACTCAGACTCCAAGAAGTATCCCCATTATCTGTCACAGTAGATGTGACCTACTTTGCATATGGTCCACCACTTTGTTGATCAAATGCTACATGTGCCCAAAAATAAGCTCTAACATGGGAAAGCTCACAGAACTTCCACTGTGGCATTACAGTCCCACATGCAAAGTAAGCAATGTGCCTCTGTAGACCTTCAGGTGAAGATTTTTCAGTTAAGACTACTTTGAATACTGGCAATGTGCTGTGTGGATTCCAGAGCAGTCTAACTCATACCACCATTTTATTGGGTGAAGCAGTAACTCTTAAGTGATTTATCCCATTAGTACATAAGAAATCTATGACTAAGTGGGAATTGCATCCTGTATTTCCTAAATAAGAAGCTACAATTCATCCCAACATATTTCTTACCTTAAAGGCCTATAGTTCCATTGCTGTACTTGTAATTATGTATTAAAGCTCTATATTCTCTCTGCACATCAGGTGCAGAGGTACAATAAAATAATCCACACTCATTATTTAAACAGCTGTGTTCAGCCCTTTTGTTTATAATGCATATCTAAGCAAAATGGCCAACGCAGAGGTTGAAATAAACAGATTAAAGAACAAAACTTGTTGTCCTTCAGGCAAGAAGGTCAGGGCACATAATGCAGTTGTCACACTGAACCTCCTGAGGGAGATGCATTTGACACAGCACATTTTGGTGCTATTTTCTGGTCCGTCATGGAGTTGTAGAAAGCACTAAACATAGCTAAGGGGCTGCCTTTTGCCTAGCTTTCAAAGGGGAGATAAAAGATGTAAACACAATGATGGCTATATTTTACATGCAGTGTCCTTTTGATTAATATTGGACTATCCACAAACAGCAAGAGGTCAAGCAGCTGAGCCAAGCCCAGAATCCAGAAGTCCCCTTTGCCCTTAACCCATCTAAACTAATTGTATTTAAAACCAATCTTACACCCTTGTGAGATACTGTTTTCTATTGGAAGATAACTAAATATGAAATTTGGAACAGTGCTATCACAGGGAAGTGACTGAAATATTAAAGATCAGCACACACAGACAGCATCATATAGATACACCAAGTGAGGAGCACTCCAATCCTGTTGTTCTGTTTCATCCACATGGATAAAGCAAGAAAGATTAGGCATAAAAGAAATTGCTCTTGAGAAAGCAGTAGATATTTTGTTTGAGTCATGGACTTCTATAGAACAAAAATCTTTAGAAGTTGCTTGAACATGATTTTGCTGCACAATTTTACAAGAAGAGAACATTCTACTCCCACAGGCACAGCAGCAGCATAGAGCCTTGTAGATACAGCAGCTTCCCTGAGTGCCGCATCCTTTCTATCAACATCCATGTCTACCATCCACAGTCATTGACTGCTTTGATCCTTCTTCTCTCTGATCACAAATCTTTCCTAAAGTGTTGTTCTACAGAGGGTAAACTATACTAGGCAGAACACTGATGTTCAGGAGGAGGATAGCACATCTCAGATTTCCAGCATCTTGCCTGTACATGCTCTACATTCCTCACAATGGTGTTTTTCCATTTTCAGGGCCTTCCTTTTTTTGAAGAGGTATCTCTGAATTACGTCCATCCTATTTTCCTCTTGAGTACCTTCTTGCACAGGTACATACTCTTTTGGTCTGTAAAACCCTTCAGAAAGTCAAAGCAAAGCAGCTTTAGTGCTCTTCATAAGAGCAGGGATTCAAGAATCTGGCTCAAGTTCTCTGTCCCTTCAATCTTCCCACAATCTTCTATTATTACTGTGATGATTCAGTCAAATTAAGCTGATGTTGTAGAAAGCTGGGCTGGAATGTAAGCATGTGCTAATCAGTTTAATGCAATAGTTGAGTGTAGTATGAGCATCTGACTGAATAGTCGTGACTTAGGATCAATGCTAAGATATTCATGGCAATCAGAAATGGATGCCAGGCAACCAGGGGCTTATGTCACCTGCTGAAGTTCATATTACATGTAATCAGTTGTCTTCTGTAGCTTATGTCAAAAGTGACCCCTTTCCTAGATTAGATAACAAAGCCAGGGCAAAGAATATGATGATGGAAATCCTCTGGTCACAGTAATTATTGTAATTATTTTTAAAAATTACAAAAAGTATATTACCTTTATATTAAAAAAATACTATCATGATAAATCTCTTACAAAGAAATAAGTATGTTTTTAAATTTAAAAAGCAACATTAAGATTTTTTTTTAAAAATTGTTAAAAAATTACCACTCTGCTCTAAACCTTTACCTGGAGTTTTAGATCTATCATTTTTTAATTTTCTTAAGTATAGGTTGTTTTTTTTTCAGTTCATGAAGAAAGTGAGACATGAAAATGGCATTTTTAGTCAGTAACTCACACATTTAGATTTCTGGGTTTAGGTTTTGGAAAAAATGCACCTACTTGTTTTCTTATTACAATACTGCTGGTTTTGTTCACCGGTCCATGTTTTTCTTGGAATGTGGTAATGTGGAATGTTTTAAATTAGGGGTTTTACTTTTTACTATCCAATGTCTACTAAATAAGTCCATTATCTAATTCTAAAATAGTGAAGCAGCAAACACACACTTGTAGCCAGCAATACATATATTTTTACTCTAGAGAAATGCTCTTCTGTTCTAAATTTACTGCAGAAAGTTTCAGAGACAAAAGAAAGGGTCTTTGCCAAACCTAGTTTTACTTCTGTATAATAATACTTTAGGTCTCTTCAAATACCCTAACTAAATATTGTAAACTGCAGAGAAGTTTCCATCAAGCCTTTAATCAATAATAACAGTTGCGAAGCTTCAGCTGACATAACATCAGAATCTTTTGCATACAATTGTTTCAAATGAAACTATGGAACAAATGAAGGCTTGATTGGATTGGATGCAAATAATCAAAGTCATATTTTATGCTCTAATTATGAACAGTTTTTGAAATATGAGCCATGTATTATAGTAAAAAGATACAGGATGTAAACCCTGCTACTGCAACCCACTGCATATTTTGCCACCCACCACAACAGTCACTATTGTCTGTTGAATACACGTGCTGTTTGGAGTTTCTACTGATGGGTGCATTAACAGTGTTGAGAGACCCTCAAGAGGTTTGGATTTGGGGCTTGGTTTGAATACAAAATTTAAAGCTGAATTATAACCTGATACTTCTTTGAAGCTCTAGAAGGTTACCAATAGACTTCTTTCTCTTAAAATCAGAACAGTTGTCCTTGTGATTGAGGCACTGGGTTGGGTTCAGTTCCTAGTTCTGATACACATTTAATCTGTTGAGAGAATTATAGTCCTGAAATTTGGGCTAATAACACAGTGTATCATTATCCCCTTTTGCGTCATTCTCTGTTTATTCTTGTTCTTTTGAGCAGGAACTGTCTCTTACTATACGTACAAACAGTGCAAGAAATTATGGACTCTTACTGTCAGTTGGATCCCTGGGTACCACTGCAAACATTATTAGCCATGCCTGATTTTCTTTCAAGAATGAAAAAAACTTACTTCCCCCCCCCAAAGTTCTGGAGTCTGGAGTCCAGAGCTTAATGCTATCTTTCCAGATAAGTTCCAGAGTTGTTGGAGAGGATCCAGAGAAGGGCCACCAAGATGATTAAAGGGCTATAACACCTTTGCTATGAAGACAGAGGTAGTTGGGGCAATTCAGCCTGGAGTAGAGAAGGCTCTCGGGAGACCTTATGGCACCTACCAGTACCTGAAGGGGTTACAGGAAAGCTGGGGAGGGGCTTTTCACCAGAGAGGGCAGTGATAGGACATGGGGTAATGGTTTTAAACTGAAAGAGGGGCGATTTAGGTTAGACATCAGGAAGAATTTCTTCACCATGAGGGTAGTAAGGCATAGGTCGGAATAGGTTTTCCAGGGAGGTTGTGGAAGCCCCCTCCCTGGAGGTGTTTAAAGTCAGGTTGGATGAGGCTTGTGCAGCCTGGTCTAGTGTGAGGTGCCCCTGCTTGGGGCTTGAAACCTAATGATCTTTAAGGTCCCTTCCAACCTAAACCATTCTGTGTTTCTATGAAATGGAGAAATGGAATTTTCAGTTAAAGATTCAGTGTCTAGCTCCTTCACAAGACATTTTGCCTAATGCAAGAAATAATTTTGCCTAATTCAGACTGAAGCAGCACAGTAAAATGACTCCTAGATTGTCTTTACAAACACACTCTGCATGACGCTCTCTGTCTGAAAAGAAATACCAGATAGTCCAGTTCTTGGAATTACAATGGACATCTTAGAACCACAAACTAAGATCACTTTCAGTTTGATTGGACTGCTCTTTGATTGACATTGATAGTGGTTTTGAAGAGGATTTGCTAAGTAAGAACCAGAATTGTATC
Organism: Chaetura pelagica; assembly: GCF_000747805.2. Lineage (NCBI taxonomy): Eukaryota > Metazoa > Chordata > Aves > Apodiformes > Apodidae > Chaetura > Chaetura pelagica. The sequence continues at coordinate 1,712,279 of NW_009952881.1, read as the reverse complement.
ATTTTAGAAACAGTCCATTTGGAGAACTGCCCCCGCAAGCTTGTGTGATAGTGAAGATACACACATTTCCTCCATATTTTATAAACCACTAGTCCAAGAGGATCCTCTTTACTGAAGAAAATTTCATTCCTCATCTAGCTTTCTAGAATACTGAACCAGGTATTGTCTTGACCACAGACTTGCACTTTGCAAATTTCACTGAAGCTGCCTCCTCCATCTTATCCCTTCCTCCATTTCACCCAGGCAAAAGCTTCTAGTGTTTTACTTGAAAAGCTCAAACAATTTCTACCTGTAGTGTGGGTGTTGAGCAGGTGCATGTGAAGGACAGAATAGTTCTCATCCAGGTGGCATGGCTCAATTAGCTTAGAAACTGGTGCTAATGCTCCAGGGTCATAAGAAGTAATGCCACTTTATGGGTAACAATTCTCATGTTTTTGTCTTCATCTAATACTGATCAACACTTGTACAGTCCAGCTGACAGGGTTGTGGACAGCACAATTCCCATTTGAACTGTGGCATTTTATACCACAAGGTAAGATAGGTGGGAAGTTCTGCCCTTTAAAATCCCACGAAAAACCTTTCCTAATTTTTCATTACAAATTTTTATTCTCTAAGCATCTTGGTGCCAAATTACCTGTCCACCCTGTTCCTTCTCCCACTGCCCCTTCCCCCAGCAATATTGTATTTGTAGATTTGGAAATACTTAGATTTAAGGTTTTGGGTTGGTTTTAACATACAATAAGACCACAATCAGAAGTAACAGAAGCCTGATGGTTTATGGCTTCTGTGACTAACATCAGCCTACTGGGTCTATTAATAGGACTAGCTTGAACTACTCTTGGACTGGATTTGTACTAGAAAGAAGTATAGTCACTGCAAGGGTTGATATATGGAACTTGGAAAATCAAATGAGCAGGTTAAGATAGTACCATTATTCTGTTGTTCCTCATATTTATACTCCAGCTTCTAGTCAGCTTGTATAATAAGGAACAGCTGCAGAAAAGGCAAGATCTATTAATAAAAACAGAAAGAACAAAATGTCACATTTTGATAGTATTAACTATTATTTTCTTGTGTGTTCACACTGGAGATTGTGCCAAACTATTCAGTTGTATTAACATTCAGACTTCCAAAAAGTCTGAAAAAAAATGAGTTTCAGTTACTTTTCACCCACTGGCTCTTTCAGGAAGCAAGGTTTTCATCACGCTCACCAGAATGCCACTAACTGATGAAAATACAATAAACTGAAATAAAAACTGAAAACAGCTATTCCAGTTTTATTCTTAATAACACTGATGGTAGACAAGGTTTCTACTTACACAAGATGAGAGTCTCAGTACACAACAGTCAAAGGCATTTCAGTTCTGTACTGAAAGCCACACAGGTAGGCTTCTGCACCTGAGCTGTACAGTACTGCTCAATAGAAGTTTCCAGTTCCAGACAAAGATGAGATTTCAGTACTATTAAAGTTGAAAATTATTTTTAGTTAAAATGAGTAATTTCCTTCATTCCAATGTCAATTAAAAAGCAGCTATATACATAGAATGAAGGAATCCGTGACAATACTTTGGAAGGAGGAAAGTATGGTAGAGATCAAATATACAGTCTCAGCAATCCAAAAATTGCACTCAGGTGTGCTTGTTTTTCCCTGTTCTAAAGCATAAAATTACAGAGGTGGGATTTTTTATACCCTGTCCTATCTCTTTCATTTTTTGCAATGATACCATGGTTCAACCCCTTCTCCTAATTTGGTACAGTATTAAAAAAGTCTCAAGCTTTGGAATGCAGGCTGGTCTCCCTCACAAGGTCACTCCGCTTCCCACCTGACCCCCAAGGGATTTGCTCTCAAAGAATAAACTAATATAAGATGACGAATTCATTACTACACATTTTCTTTGCTGGTATCCTAGTAAAAAAAGTAAAGAGTTTGGTTACTTACATTCCTCTAACATATTTTTGCAGGTTTTATGTCAGATGGAGTTCTTCATAAGGTTTCTCTGCTAGGCTTCTGTCAAGGTAGAGATCTTTGTAAAGTTACTGGTTCAGAAACTGCTGGTAAAATGTGAAGATGTAAGCCTCTCTAACATCACTGTTTAAGTAGGCCTTGTTGAGTTGTTTAATTCTGGGAAAAGAAATTACTGTTCAGCAAGCTGCTATCTTCTTGAACAGGCATTGTGTGTGATGTCAGCTCCATGGTAGCTAGAATGTTGTGAAAGAATAGGCCTTTCTGCAGTTAATGGTATGAAGAACACTACTTCATCAAAGAGTACATTAAACGACAACCCTCTGGAATCTTATCCAGCTCATAGTTAGTCTCTGTTCTCAGGGTTATTTCTGCCTTTTAGCCACTGAAAGGGGAATGTTCAATGCACAAACAATTCTAGCAGTAGGATTCAAAACAGCTCAGTCCTTTCCCACTTGCTTGTTATACTTCTGTTACTCTGCATCCCTTTGGGATTTGTTACAGGAAGAAAAATGCAGAAAATCATCAAAACACCTTGCCAATACCTTTGTGAAATTCTTGCCTCCTTTTCTTCACTTCTCATTTCAAGGACAGATCCCATCAGGAGTTGCTGTGAAGGGGGAAAAAAAAAAAAAAAGCCTAACTCTTTCCACGTTTTCAAAGACAGCCCAACATACAAAACTGAAAACAGATTCTCTGTTATACTTGCATAGTTAACACAGTTAACAGGAGGGCTGTCTTTAAAACCCAGATTTACGGGCTTAAACATCCACTGAGATACATGAAACTTTATCCTCACTGAGGCTGTCCCACCAGAGACAAAGCAATCTGAAGTTCAGAAAGAAAGCATCAAAGTCTTAATCGTGCTCCAGATCAATTTATTAATAGTAGTAGTAGTATTCACTGAAGCATAGAATAGCTAATGTTGAAAAGCACCTCTGCAGATTCTTTAGTCCGACTACCATACCCAAAGCAGGGTCAGCTACAGCAGGTTGCCCAGGACCATCTCCAGGTAGGCTTTGAATTTCTCCAAGGGTAGAGATTCTATAACCTCCCTAGGCAACTTGTGACAGTGTCTAACTACCCTCACAATCAGATAATTTTTTCTTATGCTTCATAAGAATTTATTGTATTTCAGTTTGTGCTCACTTCCTCTTGTCCTCCCTCTGGATGCCACATGCCTTAGTGATGATCCGTATTTTGCCATTAGAGCACTAAGAATGCTTTCCCTTCTCCCTCCAACCCCCACCAGTATTTTTTTCTCTCTCATACCTTCTACCTTAATTTAAGTTCAGCTCTGACCCTCATATCAAGAGCCAAAAAGAACTATAGTAAGAATTACTTTATTCTAATATTGAGCCAGGTACTCATTAAGGATATGCTGTCTCTTCTCTGTCAGGCTTCTCACTACAACTTTCTCTGCTTACCTCCTTGCAGCATTTCTGTGACAGGAAATAACCAGCATAAAGCACAGCATTCTGTGAGAAGGCTGCGCTCTGATCATTAATGCTCTTTCTGTGAAGTTATCCCAGGCTTCCATTTCCCCTCCTAACCATCAAATAGTTGATCTATTTAAAAATTACAATAATGTTTTTTTAAGTCTCTGCTAAGCTGAGATCTTTTCCTGGCAAGTTCATGGGTGGAATCAATTTTTATAGCCACATTACCAAACAAGCTAAAAATATAGGGCTTAATAATGGAAAACCTGACACAATCTAAAGTATAATAGAGCAGGCGTGCTGCTGTAATAAGTCTTTTAAGCCTATGGAAACTAAGCAATGTTAATTATTAATCAAAAGCAAAGCACCCATTTTAAACATTTTTCAAGGAGCTGTGCTCATTTTATTTCTTGCTACTGTATATTATTTTATATCAGTGTCACAGTTTAGACAGTTGTTCTATCACTCAACCCCACCCAAGAAGGGGAATTGGGAAAAGGAAAGGAGACCAGAGGGTTGAAATGAAAGCAGATTTAATAGAGTAATAGTAATGAAATAATACTAACCCCAATGCTAACATAAGGTACAACATTATACTCAGCTCCAGAGAGCAGTGGCAAGCTGTGTCCTTCTAGCAGTGCAGGCTGAACGCCAACACTGAGCGCGGCAGCTCCAGCGGGAATGCCGTGGTCACAGCAAGCGGAGGAGCAGGCCTCAGACACGGGGCAACCTGTGAGACACCCTCTTTGGAGGCAGCCGTGTTAGAAGAAAAACATCCTTGCAAACTTCCCAATATATAGTGGTAGTAACATTTATGGTATGGAATACTGTGGTTTGCCAGCTTGGGTCAGCTGCCCTGGGCTTTGCCTGTCCTGGCCCCACAGCACCTGCATGGTTCAAAACTACCCTCGCCCTTGGTCACTACAGAAAGCTGCGTACCAGAGCTGGGTATAAATGAAAATAGCACAGCTTACCTCTTTTATTCTCACAGCTCTGGACTCTGCAGTCTTTCAAAATTACAGTTTCTCTGAAAAGAAAAATTATTTTATAATTTGGCCTCAGCAAAACCAGGACAATCAGTAACTATCATTCAAAGCTAGCAACACTTAACTATGAGGACACTGATCAGAAGGAACACCCACAACACATACGATGACACAAGGCCTAACAAAAACATTGAACTAATCTGTTATGCAATCTTCTTGTCTTCCTATGTTAGTGACTCTTCCTCCTCATGGCTTTGCTCACTCAACCACTTCGTATTTACATGAGCTGCATTTTGTACTGTGAATAGTTCAGAAAATGAGCATCCCTATCAGTACTATGTGGCTTAATCACTGCAGCAAAGAATACCCGAGATACACATATTGGGCTAAAATCAAATTGTGCTTGTTTCAAATCCATACATACTAAGGAAATTTCTCTAAAGATCATTTCATTCCACAAAGTTCTTATTTCATAGAATCATATAATAATCACATAATGCATTGGGTTGGAAGGGACCTCTAAAGGTCATCTAGTCCAATACCCTACAATAAGCAGGGACATCTCACACTAGACCAGATTGCTCAGAGCACCATCAAGCCTGACCTTGAATATCTCTAGGGATGGGGCCTCCACCACCTCTCTAGGCAACCTGTTCCAGTGATCTACCACCCTCACATTAAAGAACTTTTTCCTAATGCCCAACCTAAACCTGCCCTTCTCTAGCTTGAAACCATTACCCCTTGTCCTATTGTTACATGCCCTTGTAAAAAGTTCTTCCCCAGCTGCCTTACAGGCTCCTTTCAGGTATTAGAAGGCCACTATAAGGTCCCCCGGGGGTCTTCTTCAGGCTGAACAACCCCAACTCCTTCAGCTGTCTTTTGAAGAGAGGTGCTCCAGTCCTCTGCTCATTTTGGTTGCCCTCCTCTGGACATGTTCCAACAGGTCCACATCTTTCTTGTGTTGGGGGCTCCAGAGCTGGATGCAGTACTCCAGGTGAGGTTTCACCAGGACAGAGGGCCAGAATCACCTCTCTTGATCTGCTGGCCACACTTCTTTTGATGCAGCTGCCCTTCTGGGCTGCAGCTGCACATTGGTGGCTCATGTTGAGCTTTTATCCACTAGGACCCTCAGGTCTTTTTCCACAGGACTGCTCTCTAGCATGTCTTCCCCCAGCCTGTATTCCTATCTCTGGTTGCCCTGGCCCAGGTGCAGGACTCTGCACTTGGCCTTGTTGAACCTCACGAGCTTCATCTGGGCCCACTTCCCAAGCTTGTCCAGGTCCCTCTGGCATATCAACTGCACCATCCAGCTTGGTGTCATCAGCAGACTTGCTGAGGGTGCTCTCAATACCACTGTCAATATAATTAATTGAAGACATTAAACAACACTGATCCCAAAATGGACCCCTGAGGGACACCACTTGTCACGTTTTTCCATCTGGATGTCAAGTCATTGACCACTACCCTGTGGAAGCGACCATCCAGCCAATTCCTTATGCACTGAACAGTCCACCCATCAAACCCAATTCTCTTCAATTTAGAGTGAAGGATGTTGTGGAGGACCGTGTCTTGCAGAAGTCCAGATAGATGACATCCATTGCCCCTTGTCCCCTGATGCAGTCACTCCATTGTAGAAAGCCACTAAGTTGGTCAGGCAGGATTTGCCCCTAGTAAAGCCACACTGGCTGTCCTGAATCACATCCCTGTCCTCCATGTACCTTAGCATGTCTTCTGGGAGGATCTGTTGCATGATCTTCCCAGGCACAAAGGTGAGGCTGACAGGTCAGTAGTTACCAGGGTCTTCCTTTCTACCCTTTTTAAAAATGGGTGCAGTGTTTCCCTTTTTCCAGTCACCAGGGACTTCACCTGACTGCCATGACTTCATATATCACGAAGAGTGGCCTGGCTTGGCTCCTTCAGGACTCTGGGATGCATCTCTTCAGGTCCCATGGACATGTGTGTATTTCTTAGCCCTTGTTGTGGAACATAAAAAGTAGTTTAATCTTCTTTTGTTTCTTTTGTTTCTTGCCAACCTCTTACCTTGGAAAGGTGGAGAAAATCAGTTAGATAATTGCTTCATTCCTAAGAAATAGCTGGGAAGGAGAATTTTAAAAAGACCTCTAATGAAAAATGAAAACTCTAGTAAAAAAAACAACTAATGTGTATTCTAAAATGTTACACTGTCAAACAAAGGCTTTGTAATACAGACTTAAAATGTTCTTACTTCAATCTTCTTGTATTCATTCTCCATCTTCTCTTATTCTTATCTTGGCTATCAGTCTGGAATGATCTACTATTTTTTCATTGCAACCTTCAGGTTGCTGTGAATTAATTGTATGCTTCTTTCAGTCCTCATTACAGTCTTTGACACAAGAATGAGTTTTCACATAAATGAATGCCAGAATGTTCTGACTCTCATCGAATATTCTCATTAATCCATTCTTAGGACAAAGACTAATGGTAAAGAATAAGCACAGATACTAATCATTTTATTTCTCATGGCAATTTTGGGGATGTAATGAGAATGGAATGGTCACCCCTTTTTGGTTCTTAAAGTAAGAGGGCTTTTTAAGGATAGAAAAATATTCAAAATTAATTTATTCTTGTAATTAAACTGTGATAAGACCAGAAGCTTAAAACATATCACATTAATTTATTCTTATGCCAGGTTTAAGGGCCCAAACCTGTAGGTGCCAATTAGAGCGAACAGAAACAGAGGACACAGGTCAGTGGAGAGTAGAGTGTCACAAACTTTTTTTTTTTAATTTAAATGCTGAAAATAGACAACAGTATATTCCTAAGATGGCAGTAAGATTTAATAACATTATAAATTATCTCTGTTTGCATTTTATTATTTTCCAATAGAGTTTCTGTATTGGTGGTTGTGCATTAGCACAGTTCCTTATTTATCTAAGTCTTTCACCTCAGCATGGATGGCATATTGATTTATGCTATAGTTTGTCAGAGGTAAAGAAATAGTTAAAGTGTACTTCATCAGAAAAAAATACTGTTTTTTAAAGAGAGCTAAAGCTATCATGATTATTTTTAAGAGGCTTATTATGGAGTAAAATCCATAGAGCTTTTATGAACCATCCTTGAGAGAACAAATACTGGGGGGAGGGCAAATATTATCACATATGGGAAAGGCATTAAGGAAATATATGCTGCTTAAATTTAAGAGCATGAAGTCATGAAATCCCAAGAGCTTCCTCTATTGGCCCTTTCTTCAATAAAGTTCTTTTAAGAAAGAAGGTAGAAGGATGAGTTCTAACTTTTTCTTGTATTTCATTTAAAAAACCAAGACCCACACTTACTTCAGC
>NW_009952881.1:1699825-1704550 GCF_000747805.2 Chaetura pelagica | reverse complement strand
ATAGAACGCTGATGAGGAGAGATTCTGACTACTAATGTCATGACTGAATTATCCATCCTACTGTCATTTATATTGGGATGGGAGAAGAGTGTGAAGAATTCTTAGCAAGGTAAGCCATTTTCTTCCAAAGCTTTTTTAAAATGAAGTTTTGTGTGCATCTTTTTGTAAGAGCATCTTCAGTCTTTCACACAGCTTTCATGGTTTTGGGATTATACCATAAGATTTAGAGAAGATGGAATACATGGTTAATTTCAAAATAAATCCATTAATTTGGAAGTATTCCCTTACATATAGAAAGTGATGAAATATTATGAAGCAATAGATACTCTGTGTCATAATGTGGCAATGCACAAGGTGAAAGCAGTATGTTGCCCATGTGCTCATCCCATTCCTAGTCAATTCCAGCTCAGTTTTTCATTGATCCTACTTGTATTCCACATACAATACTCAAGGACATACCCATGGGATCTTTAGGAGTTTTTTCTCTGCAGTTACAAGTTCATAGAATCATAGGATGCCAGGTTGGAAGGGACTTCAAGGAACATCTGGTCCAACCTTTCTAGGTACTATAATAGTTTATATGAGATGGCTCAGTATTCTGTCAATCTGAGACTAAAAGCTCTCCAGTGTGGGGGAATCTAACACTTCCACTCGGTGACTATTCCAATGTTTGGCTATCATCATGGTAAGGAATTTATCTCTTTAGTCCAATAGGAGTCTCCCCAGGAGCGTCTTATGCTCATTATCTCTGGTCCTTTCCATGTGACTCCTTGTAAATAGGGCGTCTCCATCTTCTTGGTAGCTACACTTTAGGGACTGGAACACAGTAATAAGGTCCCTCTGAAGCCTTCTCTTGTCAAGGCTGAACAAACCCAGTTTTCTCAGCCTCTCCTCATATGGCAGGTCCTCCAGTCCTCTGATCATCCTTGTGGCCCTTCTCTGGACCTTCTCCAGCCTGTCCACATTCTTTTTGTAGAGCAGGGACCAGAACTGAATGCAATACTCCAGGTGTGGTCTGACAAGTTCCGAGTAGAGCAGGATGACGACTTTATCTCTGCTGGTGATGCCCTTGTTGATGCAGCCCAGGATCCTGTTGGCTTTCTTTGCTGCTGTAGCACAGTGTTCATTCATGTTGAGCCTGTTCATTGATAGTTACATGTTTGTACTAAGTCATCCAACAGTTAGACCTAAACACATAAAAGAAAAATGACAAACAGGTTTCTCTGAGGATGTCTGTATTAATTTGGTAATTTTCACTCTTGTTGACATTACTATAACTACAGCATTCCTTACTGCCCTGTTTCTGAATAGCACAGTCCCTCTGAAAAATAAACTAGTTTCTAAGCATTATACAATAAAGTGTTTCTGATGAGAATTAAAAGAAAATGTACTTAATTAACTCCAATAAAGTTGAAGAGCAATACCAATCCACTAAGAATTCTTATCCTATCCAGCAATGTCACATAACAGACTAACAGATCTGCAGGAAAGCCATCTACAGGCTTCATATCTAACCTGATCTGTTCTAATCCAAGTACTTTTTTATGTTTTGTTTGCAGTGTTATTCATCCATAAAGGTATCTGTTGGATGGCAACCAACTTACTTACTGCAGGTTCTCTAAAGAGTCCCCGCAAGAAGGGAAAATCATATAAATATATCAAAACTCTGAAGGGCACTGAACCAACAAAGGAAACTAGCAAGACCTTGCAAAGAAGTTACAGTATTTGTTACTTAATTAGCTTTAAAAGCTCAGAGAAGCTCCTTTTTGAGAACTGAGGGAAAAAATGAAGGTCCATCTTTGTCCTGGTTTTAGCCAGGATTAAGCCAATTTTCTTTTTACAGTTTTTTTTTTTTATTTTTTTTTTTTCCCCTTCTTCTTCAGTGAGCTCTCTTTTAACAAGTAGCAAGTTTTCCAGCTAGTGGACTGATAACACTGGAGTGTTTATAGATATTTCCATGACACCAAGGACACTGTTCTGCTTGTTCAATTTACTTTGGACACTAAAAGAGCAGAATTGTATGTACAACCTTCCCATAGGCAAGAGTGGATGAGACAGATGGCAAAATTGGTGAATCAAAGTATTCTACTCCATATATCTATCTAAGGCTCAGTATAAATTGAGGGATCATGGAAGTCAAGCCCCTTCCTTCCTTTTCTTCCCTTCTTCTGTTCATGACTGGTGTCCAGGGGGGACTCCATCTACCATCACCATTGATTCCTAGGCTCATACGTTCCTGACCCTCACAAGTCTACCCTCAGCTCCCATTATCTCTGAAGCTGTCTGGGACATTTCAGAACTCACAGCTAAGACTGCTGTGGGAGTTGCTGGGGACTGGGGGAGGCAATAGGGTTTTACATATTCTTGCACATACTTGTATATATTTATACATATTTTCTTTTATCATTAGTATTTAATTAAAGCTTTCTAGTTTAGTTTTCAATCCAGGGAGTCTCTCTCCTTGTTCTCTCGTTTCCCTACCAGGGTGGGAGGGGGTTGAGAGCATTATTGTTGCTGGTACAACTGTCAATCCTGAGTCAAACTGTGACAATATTTCATTTTAAATATTTTTAAACTATTTTACTTATTTGACTTATTTTCTCAGCCCTCCATTGAGTGCTAAGAATAAGCAAGAGGTGCACAAGCAGAGAGAAATGGAAATGTCAGTAGTCCATGTGCTTACAGTGTTTCCATTACAAAACGAAAGACAGGATAGTAATCAGGAGATGCTGAGATCTAGCACAGGATCCTCTGGACATTGCTGCATGTATAATACAGTTCTCCACTGAACTACTGGAATGAACTGCAGCTGCCTTAGTGGCTTGAGTTCTGTAGTTGAAAAAAAGCTTTAATATGAGCAGGACTTTAAGATATCTGAACAGGAACAGAGAGAGATGTATGTGGTTATTTGGTAGGTCATATGGGCTCTCATCTCCTTCAGCTAACTTGTCTTGAGCAGCAAATAAAAATTAAATTTGTGTTTAAATGTTGATTTGTGCAGTGTAAATCTAACTTTTATTTCAGGAAGCTTTGCACAATGAAGATGATGATAACTGTATTTTTGTCACCACAGCCTTTCAGGATGTAAATTCCAAAAGGAGGAATTTCTTACTTACCAGTGAATACACTGTATCTAACATTTTTGCTTTGTTCATGTTCACTTGGTGTGATTTTCATGAATATTCTAGGAAGGCTAGTCTAGGAGCAGGAATATTCACCTATCCATTGAATTCGGAGTTTGTTCTAACTAACACTAGAAGTAATGGGAGTGTTCAAAGCACCCTACTGCTTACATGCAATGCTGCATTCACAGAACTTCAAATTTAGCAGTATTTTATTCACTTAAAAAACTTAATTCTGAGATTTTTTTGCATCCAGTTAGGGAAAAAAATTGTAACATCTGACCCATTTCTTTACTCAAAACAGCTTAAATACCAACTTACACATACTAGGTATTAACAATGAATAAATCACAGATCAAAAAATAACTTTCCAAATAATTTCTAATTATGAAGAAAATCATACTTTGCAGCCAAAAGAGGGGTGGAGACTCACAGAATAAAACACTGGTTATAGTCCCTTCTCCCAACTTTTTATCAATATCAGAAATTTCCCTAAAAAGTGTGTTCTGTGATGTTATCTCTTTGACTGCCAGTTGAATTGCCTTCCATGGCATTACACCAAAAGTAAATGTGGTCTTATGTCTTCATATATTCTATTCCTAGTCAAAAGATCATGGAAAGGCATTAACTAGAGTGGTTTCCCACAGTACTGTAGCACTGACTTGGGGAGGCCAAAAGAAGGTTACACCTTTGGGAGTTGGCAGAGAATTCACTGGGACAGGTAAAAGCATAGAAGATTTTGCAAGAGTAAAAACCAAAGACTATAAGGAACTTTTTTTTTTCTTTTATTCTTTCTTATAACTACTGTTTTAAATAAAAATTTCAGACTAGAAATTAAAATTTAAACAATGTAAGTGCCTCAGAGAACCAGGCTCTAAAGCAGTCCCTTAATGGGACTCCAGCAGAGTCTTTATTTTTTAATGCAAAGAAGGGAAAGGATTTGTCATTAAACTTTAAAAATCATCCAAATAAATATCCTTTTTGTTTCTGTGGGCTGAAAGTGTTACTAAGAATGATTGTGTTCACTTAATGGGTGTCCATTGGTAAGAAGAACTTCCATCTATGTAACATGGACTAGATTCAAATTTAAGCCTGTTTTAGCTCTCCTGCAGCCTATATTTTTTTCAATTAATTATGCAGAACATCATGTCTGAAGTATCTGCTCTTTAACAATTACATCTCAACCATTAGTATGTGTGTAAGCTCTTAAGGACTCACTGCTTTTAGGACATGAGATAAGAAATGGCATGTGAGACAATTGTACTAAACAGATATGATCTGAAAGACTTGCTATCTTTCCTATTATTGACTGTGAGAAGTACAACAAACATGTTAGCACCATACAGACCACTTCTATGCTAGATACCTACCCACTTCTGCACAGACCTTAAGAAAATGTAGCAGCAAGAACTGCAACCGGGTCTCTGTTTTTGAAGGAAGACCTAAGGGCTGGATAAGCCATGGAGCCAAAGTGTATATAAAAAAAACCACTCTCTTTGGCCTCAGCAGCTCAACCTCTGGTTGAAAGGCTCAGTGTAATCCTATTTTGGCCCATTTGGCTACTGGAACACAAAAAAGGATATGTTTTTCTTTATCCTGCTGA
>NW_009952881.1:1685984-1699745 GCF_000747805.2 Chaetura pelagica | reverse complement strand
GGCATTCAAGTGCATGTCTGGAGAACAAGTCTTATGAGGAGCAGCTGAGGGAACTAGGGGTGTTTATCCTGGAGAAAAGGAGGCTGAGGGGAGACCTTATCTCTCTCTACAACTACCTGAAAGGAGGTTGGAGTGAGGGGTGAGTGGGTCTTTTACCCCACGTAATGAACGATAGAACAAGAAGCAATGTCTTTAAGTTGAGCCAGGGTAGGTTTAGATTGGATATTAGGAAAAATTTCTTCACCAAGAATGGCTCTTGGTTCTTCCCTGGCTGCCCAGGGAAGTGGTGGAGTCAACATCCCTGGAGGTATTTGAAGGATGTGTAGATGTGGTGTTTAAGGACATGGTTTAGTGGTGGACTTGGCAGTGCTGGGTTAACAGTTGGTCTTGATGATCTTAAGGTCTTTTCCAAGCAAAATGATTCTATGATTCTATAAAATTACCATCTTCCTGCCCTGCTGTCCAAACATCAACATTTTCTACACTGCAGAATGTTGTACAAAGAAAGGAAAACATTGCCCATTCTTTAGTCTCCTTTTTAGTCTCTCTTGGTAAGATGGTTATTGTAGTTAGTAGAAACATACATAATACCAACAGGAGATGCTCCCATTGAGGAAACAAGTACATTCATAAAAGACAAAGGAAAGCCTGCCTGTAGGAGGTAACCTTGGTGCTGGAGGCCCTAAACTTCAAGATCAAATCTGTTAATACAGTAGGGTACCTCTTAAATTGAGACTTTAGGCCGGGTTACTACCTCCAATGAAAATTAAACAAAAATAAAAATACAAGCAATACTCCTTGGTCCGCACAAGGTTTAATACATGCTGATGAGCATCAGTATTTCCAACAACAAAATAATGCCTTTCTTCTCATCACTGGTGGACTTGTTTTCACAATATTGCACTTATTTTGGTAATGAAAGTAGTTTGAAAGTTGAATCTGCAAGTGAATATACTGTGGTGTACACAGTGCATAGTTCTCATAAATTTAGCACACAGGAATTTATTTCAGCAGCTACAGCTTTCAGTAGTTCATCAGTTTTGTTTTGCATGAATGTAATTTACCTTTCAGCCACTAAAGGCTTACAGTACAGGTCTTGTACTGAAACAAAACTAGTACTGTAACAGCACTCACATCATGCTCCTGAAGGGAGGGAAACCCCTCATATTTATTCCAAAGTTTTCCAAACCGTTAAACTCAAATGCAGATGTCTATCTCTACACATTTTTCAAGCAGTGTTAACATTCTGGTTGCACAAGGCTAGTAAAGTAACAGTTTAAATAATGCAGCTGCAACTCTTTCTATAATACAAGGATGCATAGTCTCTTCCTTTTTTCTTCTTAAGAGAGAAGGCATGAGAAGAGGAAAGGCTATTAAAATGCTATTGTTGCATAGTCACAGGTGTAAAGAAAGAGAAATGCTGTGGTCTAAAATGAAATAAATCACTGAGTTTTAGAGACAATCTTATCCATTGGAAATAGCCACAAATGAAAGGAAAGACAAAGAGACAATTCACACCTTGAAAGTGCAGATGTGTGGATTTATTTGCTATTGGGAAGAAGGATTCATTTAATTAGTGGAAATGTTACCTTACTAAGGCATAGAAAATAGAGCATATTCCTTTTTACCCAAAATACAGTTCAGATCAAATGTTACAAGCTTCAGAGCTGTACTTCCTGATGCTCTCTTCATGCCTTAGACATTTATGTTTACAATAACCCACTTCTTCTGTAGTCAATTTTACAACTGCATTTGTGTTTTAGAGAGGAAATCTAATACTAACCATAGAATCCTGTCAAAAATTCAGTAAATCAAGTGACTTTTTATGGTATTTTACAAGAAATAAAACTATTCAGGTAAACTGGCAAGTCCAAATGGGAACAGCAGACTTCAACTAAGGCGAATGGTATGAATCATAGCCTACTTCCCCGGCTGGGGTTGAGAAGAGACTCTCCAACCCAAAATGAATTCAAACCAGCTCACAGGGATTCTTAAATTTTTGCTAAAAAGGGAAGCCAAAATGCTGACAGCTTTATTAGAGCATATAACTCAAAATAAGAACCAATGCTTTTTAAGACTTTAAGGGTACCTTTCAATACATATTTAATTCCCTTTCAGATACTGTTGAACTTCCTAAATAGTATTACATCTTGCTAAAATGTCATAGGTGTTTATATTTTCATCAGAATTAGGTATTTCTAATATATTTTTACATATATTATTTATAATTGGGTATTTCAGCTGGGATAAAAGTTGCCATTGCAGTAGGTATTCCAGCAATATATGCTGAGTTTCAGCAGCTGTCCATTTAGAATTGTTATCAGCCCTCATTTCACAGTGTTCAGGATAATCTAAGAATGTATGGAGTTATGCTAACTTTATGTTCTGAGACCTTCATATGAAAAAATACAGATCAAATGTTATACTGTTCTGCTTATCTTTACGTACCAGGTTTTTCCTATGAACATTGTGGAATTTTGCCTGAGCAATCTTCTATAACAGTAAAGAACCCTTACATCAGAGGTATTTATAGAGTTATTTATTGTCTGCTTTCTTTTCACGGTGCATATGCACATACATTCAAAATCTTTTGAGCTATTACTGTCTCAAATATTTGGTCGAGCGCTAAGAAGTATTTTTGTGGTGATGCAAGGAGTGCAAGACAAATGCTGTATGGACCATTCTGAATTAAATGCTTACTGCACATCCATATGAAGCTGGGAAGCAGAGAGAAGGCACTGAACTTAATGTTCTATGTAATCTCACTTAGTTTTGTGTTTCCTTTGTGTTTTATTAGCCAAAAAAAAACAAACACTCTGAAATGGGCTTCAAGCACCATTTATACATGACCCATCTTATCTCCATCAAGTAAATGTCTTAGTAGGGTCACATAAGAGATAAACTTGTTTAAATCAAACAGGATAAATATTTTAAAGTATAAAATAATACAAAAGATGTTTTATTATTACAATAATGTGATGTTAGTATGTTTCTTATGTCATCACAGAAAGAAAAGATCATCTGCTGTCCCAAATGTACAGAATAGAAATAATTTTTTTAATCCAGACTTACTACCAGTTGTAGTGTCCTAGTAAGGAAGGGGGATTCTTCCCTCAAGATTGCTTCTTTTAGATTGTTATAATGTACTGAATCCACAGAATATCACTGGAGTGAAATGAGAGTAATCTCTCATTAAGCATGAAAGATCAAGTATCTTAGCTAAGTTATTCTATTCTATGTTCCCACAGACACAGTGGACTATTTTAACCCCACTGAAGGGCAAAAGCTGTACGCAGTATGATGCAAAGCAGAGATCCAGGCTAAATCTGTGCAAGTTCAGTGGGACAGGAGACATTCTTCACTGCACCTAGTCACAGAAGGGTTTTTTGATACTTGAGATGTTCCTGTCCTTTATCACTCCTTACATCCTCAGCTGTCTCCTGCTTCACCAAATGTTTTATTTGTATGTTATTTTCCAAAAAATTTAAGTGCATTGCAAATAATATGCTGAAGTGGTCAGAACAGCAGTTGACACACATTGCTTTGCACACTCTTCAAGCCCTCCTTACAGTTCACTTCTATAACCTGAGCATTCACACCTAACACAGTATTTTGCTAACTGTATGAAATAAATCAAAAGAATATGTTTTGTGACAACAACAACAACAAAAAGAAAAACAGACAAGCAAGTGAAGAACGGAGATGATAGTTGTAGACCCATAAAAAAAATCCCTCACTATTACACAGTGAAAACAATTAAATAGGATTATTTTTTTCCTCAACAGTTTTCTGAAACGATAGCTGTTACAGATACCCCCAAACAAATCAGAATCTTTGGATGAGAGCATTTCACTTCATGTTCAATGAAAATATTCACTTAAAATATTCACTACAGGTATAAAAACAATACGCTGCAGTAGTAGGAATCGCCTAAAAAAACATCAGTTGATAAAAAAGGAGTAGTCTGTATTCCCAGAAACAAAGACTGTGGAGACATCATGCCCACTGTCTCATCACTTGCCTGTACTATCTCCAGTAGTACTAGAAGACAGCAACAAAATTGGTTTTAAAACTATTTTCCTGTCCTTCTTCATCTGCCACAGGTGTCTCAGGATTTGCCATATATCAGAGATACAGGCAAAGTGCTGTTAAGCTTCACAAGCTTTCTCCTGTAACAGCCCCTTAATCTAGCACAGATGAATTTGCCTGTGCAAACTATTCTGAAGTGGCTATAGTTTGTGCCACAGGCCAAACTACTGCGAGTAGCCAGGGGCAAGAAGGAAAGACATGCTGTCTTCACAGTTTCATTTTTAATAGAATGGAGCTGGGCTTAAAATCAGGCGCTCTATTCTATGAAAAATTATCTAATGAGAACCTTTTAATTACAAATATTATCTAAAAAAAATTAATTATTTTTAATAAATACCAATCCTACTGTAAACTTTTAGTAGAAACTTTTAAATAAGAATAACATTTTCATTTGTACTTTTTTTTTTGAACATTCAAACTCTCAGCAAGATCATTCATCACATAAAGTCAAGTTATGTTTAAAAATGTTACAGACATTAATGTTTCTTCATTTCCACCAAAATTTTGCACAAAGGTAAAGGCAAGTCTTTCCAGCTTTTTGCTTTTTTTTTTTTTTCCCCCATAGATATGTCTAGGTAACTAGCAACTGTTGGCAATTATGATTTAGTTCAATATATCCAAAGAAACATGCAGTCAACATCTCCTGGGGTTGTTACATACCTTCTTTGTAAAAGGCTTATCTTCATCTGCATAGCCTTCTATGACCAGTGTATTCCCATTTAATTTTAAATTTACAAACAGAAAATTTTCATATTTACCTACCTGAAGTCATCTCAGCTCTCTCTTTCACTGTCAACAAAGCCTGAAAACTTTAACACCTCTGCTTACTTAAGGCCTAAATGTAACACAAGCCGAGAAAGTGCTGTGCTCCAAAAACTATATATTTGAGAGTGGGTTCTAGCAAATCACGGAAAGAAGTAATACGGAGGCCGTTCTGTACACTCCAAAAACTATACATTTGAGAGTGGGTTCTAGCAAATCACGGAAAGAAGTAATACGGAGGCCGTTCTGTACACAGTGCAGATGATGACCTTAATGATGAATTAGCACGGAGTAACAGCTAACACCGAACTAGGAGGAAAAGCTGCAGGCAACAGAACTGGAGCTCAGAATGAACCTGATGCCAAATGAACTAAAAAGAAACATCTCTGTTAGGAATACCCAATGTTCTAAATTTCAGTTGGAAAAAACCCCAAGAGTTAGCAATTTTGCCAGAAAAGATTCAGAGGAGTGGGTGTCATGAGTCACAAGAAGAACATTAGTCAGCAGTGCTATAGTTGGGCTGAAGAAAAAAAAAAATGTCAAGAAACTCTCCAGTACACTGGGATAAGCATCAACAAGAGTATCATCAGAAAGACACGCAAGAGAATTTTTTATGCTTAACTTCAGGATACAGCCACAACTAGAATACAGTGTCTGGGCTGGGGCATCACATTTTAATGGAAAGCAGCTTCCATTTAGCCCACTGGAGAACAAGAACAATGATCTGGAAGACACTATCTGAAGCAGACTGAAAGAACAAGGGTTCTAGACAGAAGATGATTGATGGGAAGCATGAAGAAAATATTACACAGAAGATAGCTTCAAAGCACAGAGGAGTAATTGTTCTCCTTGTCCACTCTGCATAGGACAGAAGTGTCAGGCTTCAGTTGCAGCAATGGAGATGCAGGTTGGGCATCAGGGAATACCATCTTCCAGTAGTAATGGTAGGCTAGTACCTGGATAACTAGGAACACCATCAAATCCTCAAGCCTGGTGGCTTTTAAAACAAGCAGTCTAGGTATAATCAATCCAACCTTATATCAACTACTCCATAGCAAAGGACATAATTTCATACTCACTAGCTGTAGTGTAATTAACAACAGAAAGCAACAGTGGGTGAGGCCCACTATGCTATCAGAAATAGCTTGAAGTGGGCAACTTGCTGTTTCAGGCCTTGTACTCACTGCCCCGCACAGCTACAAGTACTCGCTAAATGATTCCAAAACCCCAAAAACACATTTGGAAAAATGTGAGCACTTCATCGAGTCTGTGATTTAGAAGATCTTCTCTGGGTAAAGCTTTTATACTGAAGCTTTGCTTCATTTTTTGACCCAATGGTAATTTTTGAGGTTTCTTCATGGTTAGGTTTTTAGAGGAATCGATCTTCTTCTATACATGAGTTTCGTGCATGTGTGTGTGAAGAAACTAAATTCTTATTCTAATAGCATACCTAGAATTTTCCTGCTACATTTTCAGTGAAGCCAGAGCACTCTTATAGAACAGCTCTGTGAGTGCATGGTTTATTCTTCCTGGATTGAACAAACTTGAAGCTATGTTCCAGATTTGAAAACAGCAAGAGAATGCAAGTAATCATGAGTTAAAAGACTAGATTTAGCTACTTTAGTGTTTCTTTCCTTGCCCCCTATGAAAAAAATAAGGAAAATCCATGTGCTTCTTTAGCTTGAAATTAATTTGAAAAAATGTAAAAGAGTCTATCCCACTTATTCACATTTAGCATAAAAAACCCACAAGATCAAACAATTAGAATTGCATCTCAAACGCATGTGTTTGCTAACTGAATTTAAATGGAATGTTGATTGTCTCCTCCTTTGTGTTTGGACCCTGATTCTGTGTAAACAGCTTACGATCAGGGCATGAAATGGTGCCAATTTCATCCTGCCTTGAGTGAAATGATGATGACCCTACAAATTTAAGAGTAAACCAAGCTACACTGTTTACTGTTTCATACTTTGTGTTTTATTCTTTCAGTGTGATACAACAAACAATAGAATTATGTTACCTCACACAAACCCTCTTCTTTAAGACTAAAGAAGTTGTGCACTTAAAGAAACTGCCTTAAAGGCATTTTTATTTCATGCTTATGAGAGATTACATTGGCTTTGAAAACTTGATGCCACTATACAAGGTTATTTATTTACATTCCTACTTAAAATTGAATTATATTTGTGTATGCAAATGTACTACGGGGGAGGGTTTAAAAAACTGGCAAGTAAATCCTAGTGCACTCAGAGGTGGAAATTATTATCCATTTATCCATAATGATTAACATTTAAAATGCACTCTCCGCTGTTCCCTGGGTCTCAGAAAGAACAGAAGCTTTTGTTTTCCTGAAATAAAAAGCCATGTCTCTTTTTTCAGTAAATGCCTTAAAAGGGGGGCATGTCATGCTCACGGCAAAAAGCCAGAGAAATTTAAAATACACCAATCACATACTAAAGAGTAAGTTAAATCCATGGCCTTGTTTATTAGACATTAACATATATACATGTTGAAAAAATACTAAATTATACTTTCCTGGTATCTATTAGCTTGCATAGGGTATCACAGAGTGGGTGCATATAAGGTTTAAATACAAAGTCTGGGTGTTGAAAAAAGAGCATGATATGCCCTCCCAAGGGTGGGGACAGGCCTTCATAAGATGCATGATAGCATCTGTTTTAGAAGCAATATTTTTTGGTTGGCTACTGTGCAAGAACAAACAAATTTTTAAAAAAACAAAAAAAACCAAACCAACTGAAAAATGAAACAAGATGACTTTGGGAGCATTTAACCATCCATGAGAAAAAAATCTCATTACAAGTAAAAATGAACCTTCAGACAACATCAGAGCTTATCACTAGCTTAACTGGTACTATAAGGTTCTCTTGGCATTAGCAAGGAAAAGAAGATGGGCTTGATTTGGTTTTCATTTCACAGAATTATTTTGCATTTTTTTTTATTTAGACTTCACACTTTTACTGGGGCCTCTGG
Organism: Chaetura pelagica; assembly: GCF_000747805.2. Taxonomy (NCBI): domain Eukaryota; kingdom Metazoa; phylum Chordata; class Aves; order Apodiformes; family Apodidae; genus Chaetura; species Chaetura pelagica. The sequence goes on along the minus strand of NW_009952881.1, from coordinate 1,691,903 downwards.
GCTCCTGTCCAGGCTGAGATACTCCACAATTGACTTTGATTTTCTGAGGTAAGTGATCTGTCACTTTCAGAGCAGTTACAGGAGGGGTCAGGAGTGAGGTGGCACAGTATGGCCTCACTCTGGCTCCTGCCTCTCTGACATTGTACAAGCTAATGCAATGTGAAGTAGCACGTCTAAATAGCCTGTCAAACTTTTTTGATGTTAGCAAACCCACAGATGGGATTCATTTCCACACTGTTCAAAAAACGTAAACGATACAAGGACATTAAAGAGCATTAAACTACTTGATGACATTTTGGTCACATTAATGAAAAGTGGCATTTATAAACTACTACAAAAAGGTGGGGACTCGGGAAAGAGAAGAAAGAAGTAAGGAGGGGAAATAGAATTAAAAGCCATCAAAAAACCCCAAGGGGACCCGGACAGTCTTTGGACATCATGGAAAAAATTAGGACCTTAAAATGAAATATTGTGAAATAAAACGTGGAGTGAAATTTTCTCTACATGTGTGCACACGTGCATATATCTGTGCTGTTGCTTGGGTGTACAGTCTGCACCCAGAGACCCCTGAGAAGGAAGTGTAATTGCCTGTTTAGGTGTACATTTTTATCTGTTCACTCATAGTGGTTAGTACCTTCCTACATAACGCATCCCATCAATGCCAGTAATCAAAGTATTGCAGAATATAAGAAAGGGTATCAAAATCTCACCTCACCAGCTTAGTCCCACTCAGCTCAGTCCTGGTTTGGCATTAAATGACTTATATGAAAACATGTCCTATGTAATCTAAGAGCATTTGATCACACTATGGCCTATAAAGCCACAGTGGACTCCAGAGTGCAGATCAAGAAGGTAAGAGCTAATAGTAGAAGTACATTTGACTACAGAAATTTCTGAGCTCCATTTCTGACACTTCTACAACCTGCTAGGCATGTGCAAATAAGGATCGGGACCCATCTGCATGTAAGGGTTAAACATTGCTGTTTCATCTACTAGGTCAGTGGAGGCCTTGATGCTGGCTGCGCCGGGATGCCAGCTTAGCTGGGAAGAAGGGCAGACAGGAGACCTGGTGCACTGCTACTAGCAGCCACAGCATATTTTTTTTCCAGCATTCATGGTTACATTAATTGTTAATGACAAAGGCAACCTTCACTCTGTGTGGTTTCCTGCCCATATTTGGATCCTTTACAAGGCCCCCCTTTTTCTTCCTCTCCTCCCCCTCCCATCATCCCTTCCCTTTCTCTGATAGGAAGTGCAACCCGAGATGTGCGAAAAAACAGTGCACATATTGTCGTTTAATTGGCCCCTTGCTCAGGCGCATCGGGCCTCAACGCATGTGCTGTAGGGTGTCTGCTCCACAACAGGAAAGAATAAACCCAGACTCAAATCATAGGAAATTCATCAAATATGCTTCTTAGAGTTCTGTCTTTCAAGGTCTGTTTCCCTGCCATATGATCTCTATAAACTAAATTACTGCTGGCCTGAGTACAAGACTGGAGGCGCCTGGGGCTAACATATAATGAATGCCAAATGCATGTGACAATAGACTGATCATGGAGAAGAATTGAAAAATTTTTAAGTAGTTCTTTTATTTCATTTATAAAAAGCAAACTGACTACACTTAATACATTTATAAAAGGAGCCAATCATTTCCTTGCAGTTCCAGACCTGAGTAACAAACTTTTTATATCAACCACGTTAAACAGCAAAGATACTTTTTTTGAATAAGGTCAAATAAATTACAGAATAAAAAAAGAAATCAAAATATCTCATTTTCGTTTGTGAGGAATATATACTTTATTGAATTGGCTCAATTTAGCTTTTTACAAGCCTTTGCACATAAAGATTCTAGCCTTCAACTGCAATGCATCAAGAGGGTAAACTCCTTCTGTTGGGAATGTATTATCTCAGAACTTCTGAACTCTAATAAAGTAAAAAGATGCTTAAAAGCTAGAGTGATGTAAGACAAATTACTTTTATTAATTTGTGCAATTAGCAGTCAACAAGAATTTTTTATCCCTGTGTTGCCAATTATTCTAAATAATCTAACAAGTTCAAGTGTTTTTACTGTAGGATCACAGGAAATGTGAAATTTCCAGAGAAAATATATTATACTTTCTACTACAGACAGAGAGTAATTATTATTGCTTTCCAGGGTTTGGAAAACACTGCACTTAGAACTGCAAGTCAACTAATAGACTGTCTATAACCTATAAATGCTTCCATATTCACAGACATCAGCAGTCTTAGAGTTACAAAAAAAAATAATATATACGTATTAATAGATCACATTTTGTCCTTTGGGGATTTTTAAAAGAGGTAAAGCAGCACTAGTAGCTCCTCTAAAAACTCCAAAAGCTATATTTTTTATATATTAATTACAGTGCTCATAATAATTGATTAATGTTTTGTATATGTATTTGATAAATACAGCCAAAGAAAAAAAAAATAGCCTGCCTTTAAAGTTAGCATTTAAAAAAAAACCAAACACGTTGCTGTTTGAAGGTTTGGAACTGGTTAAATACAAGATTATTTTAACCACATTTCAATGAAGAACATGAAATATAGTCCATGAGGTCATGCAATTCAGCAAAACATTTTTTCCTTTCCTTTTCCCCCCCCCCCCCCAGTTAAATAGAAACAAAAGCAAAGTTGCGAGAAATACCTCTTCAGTCATATTTTAATCAAAGTGCTTAAGAAAACAGCCTGTAGCTAATAAAAAGTTGCATCCCTAGGGCACTCTGTTGAAAGAATATAAAGAGGCATTGACTAACTCTTGAAATCAGTAGCCGTGTTGGACTCATCAGAAACACACATGGACACTTAGGTCTCAGTCCTTTTCCTGCAGAGCTGATGCATGAGGAGCTGATGAGGAGACAAGAGACAAGAAAGAGAAGAACATGCAGGAGCAGGACTGTAATTTTGAAACCTAACTCAGTTTATTAAATGAAGCAGAGCAGTATTCCTGTTCATAGGTATTGGGTGTATCTATATTACTGTAGAGAGCAGGCTCTGTTCTGTCAGTGTAAATCAGCTTTACAGACCGTAGTTGCAACTAACCAATATGAAGCCAGCAGAAGTGAAATGTGGATCAGTGCTAGGCCATCCATTCGTAGAGTTCTTTTAAAGCACTATGGAAAATGTTTGCTCTGCTGTGTGAGCAAAGGGAAAGCTTTCTCATGTAACGACACAACAAAATTGCTCCAAGTCCATTTTCAAATGGGACAAATGAAGAATTATTTTAAATTGCATTTCAGGTATTTATTCCTACTCATAAAACTTCTTTAACATGGTCAGAAAAACAGAAACTAGCAAGATACTAGCTTGTACAGAACAAGTCAAATACTTGATTCTGTATAATGCCAAATGATTCTGTATAATGCCAAATGATTCTGTATAATGCCAAAATGCCCATGTCTAATGCCAAAATGCCCAGGTCACTCCAGACTGTGCTGACACCCCTTACATTATTCACATTCTTCATATTTCCCACACAAAAAGAAAGAATATCAATGAGCTACTTATATAAAGCAATGCAAAGAAAGCTAAAGAATAACTATAAATTATTTTTAAATGCAACAAGAGAGCAAAATACTTTTGATGAGAACTTGATCTCACAAAATCTCTTCCATACTTCTAAAACAGTTTTGATTCCTAGTTGCTGAATTTTGTCTGAATGTATTCATAACACATTTATATTGATTTCCTCTTGCACAGTATTTTCGTATTCATAATCTGATTTACCTTAATGTCAGTAAACATCCTGTTTAAATGAATTCAGGACTGACAAGTCAGCAGAATGGAACTTTTATCTCCTGGCTAATGCTGGAATGGATCCAGGACCACTGGAATTAGGGAAGACAGACAGAAGTCCATCCCGTCACACGTAGGGCCACATGACTGGGATCACTACTCCTAGCCCACCCACCTCAGTTAGGCCACTCCTGTAGCATGTACTGCCTGTGAGATGCAGAATGTTTAGCTCTAAGTTCTTCCTCCACTCAACACGCCAAGTCTCACAGCAGTGTATGCCACTGGGTCTTGATCTTGCAGCTTAAGAGATATTTATAGCGGGTGCTCAAACATTTTGTCCCTATGTGTGGCAAACTGGTGCATTTGAGAAACCAGATTGCCTAAGGCATCATTGAATCCACAGCAATTTGGACAGACATTCAGATGTGTCAACAACAGTAAAGTTGCAAAAGCTATCGTTACTTGGGATTGCTACTTCAGGCTTTGACATTCTTTACTACTTATGTACATCCTCCTCGAAAACTGAACATAAAATAGCAACAGAAATAGCAATCTTTAAACACCATCTAGATTATCTAAAATATACTTGGTGTCTTTCTTCAGGAACACATATATTGGCTTTCTGAACATAATAATCAGAAGTAAACAATTTAATATTGTTACTGTATTGTATTCTGAGAAACTGTGTTAAAAGAGTATTGCTAGCGGGGATAATTCAAGACCTCCAAGGTATAAATAACAGGATGAAAGCTGGCTGCATAATCTGAATTCAGACTCCTTACTTAAAACTTCACTTGTCAATATTCTACAAGATCCTATCATCAAAGAATACAAAGGATTACTGGAGCAGCAGAATTTTTTTTTCTCCTTGTTTTTCAACATACTACCTCTAACTGTACAGAGTACTGTCCAAACTGTATTTTGAAATAAATAAATACATTCTTTGGACTCTTGGCCACTCATTACAGTATTCCAGGGTTCCACATTAATACATCTCCATGAATGGAAATATTATTATCAGCTCTTAAAGATGGGCAACTATAGCATAGAGATTAAAGGTATCTACCCAGCTTAAGGTATAAATGAGGTTCAAAGCACCTGATTTAGACTACTTGGCACTATATATCGCTTACTTATTTGCAATTATGCATACTTCAGCAGATGAAAGCACCATGTCTCAAGTTAGACCCCCGAGAAAGAAGAAAAACAAATAATGACTCCTGAAAAAGATAGCTTGCTTGAGATTTGCTGAAAATGCTATGGTGAAAGATGACAATCCTGTGCCACAACCAAGAAAACACCCTTTTATCCTTGTACTCCTCAATAAATCTACTGAATACCTTGAACTGCCACACCTGGAAAACAAGGCAGGAAGTCTATTCTAATACATAACAAATTCTATTGGACATAACTATGTACCTTAGATACCATTTATTTAAATCTGGTTGATCTGTAGGGGGAAAAAAAAAAAAAAAAGGTGATTGTTTACTACTGCTAGAATCAAAGTGATGGGCTACTCCTGTGTGAGCATCACAACACCTTGAAATTAGGCAACTGCTTGTCACTGGGAAGTTCAAAAACCTAATTAGCACTTAAAAACAGACTTCAGTAACTGAAGATGATCAACTCCAACAAATGCCTTTTCAATAGGTATTTAATCCCAGAAGGCTTTATTGAGATTTTTCTTAATTTACTTGGAATTCCTTGAAATCCAGTCTTTGCCTACTTTCCTAACAGCTCACAGAAGGACTTCTAAAGCAGCAACGATGGAGGGGCAACAGTCTCATTTCTACTGCTCTTCTCTTCCTGAAAATACATGTGCAAAGATTTTTGAGAAACAAAGATTTGAAGCAGTAGAGCTTAGAGGCCCAAAGGAAGGTTGAGACCTGAAAATAATTCACTGGCAATGCAAAGAAAGTCAAAGGTAGCAAGGAAACTAAAAGTGAGAGAGGGAACCAGAACAAACTGTACATCTGATGACTAACATCAGAATCCTTGTCTGCTGCTGGTGACATCTGGCAAACACTGGGGTTTTGGGAGGGGGAGTGTTCGGGTTCTTAAAAAAAAATCTCATATAGTTACTGAGAGCTGCTTGACTGGAACATATATGGAAATGATGTTTTCATTAAAAACACTCAAAACATTCACATCTGTACCCATTTTTTT
>NW_009952881.1:1660684-1685942 GCF_000747805.2 Chaetura pelagica | reverse complement strand
GGCTGCAGTTTTAACTCAAGTCATAATCTCATCCCTGATAATATAACAATTTTATTATTGCTAATGCTAATAAAATTTAGCATACATATTAACGTATTGTTCAAATGTAACTTTTAAAAAATTATACAAATATTGCAGGAGCAGCTATAATGCATTGATGTTTTAATGGCAACCATTAAAACAATAACTTTGGTATAGGCTCTTTCTGGAAATTAATGAACCATGGATGATTGAGAAAGAAAAATCTGCCTGCAGTGAAAGGAGTGTGGAAGTTAAAGAGTTACACACATGCTAAAATCCAAATGAGTCAACAAATACTGCGAGAGCGCCAAAAAATAGTTTAGTTGAACATGTGTGCTTCTTGTTTATGCAAGCTTTTCAGAGAATGTTTTTCATAAAAGAGATGTAGCACTGTTCAACGCTCAGTCACTGTGTTTCTGGGGATATGAGTTGGCTGCACTATGATCAAGAGTTTAGACTGCTACTGAAGGAGGAAACAATTCTCTCCTGAGGCAGTTATGATTTAAATCTCCTATTAGAGTGGAGAAATTTGTTTTATCCTACTTTTTTCCCTCCTTTTTTTTCCATTATTTGGCACACATGGCATCCATCAATTTCTTGCTGCACATTTTGCACGCAAATACCAATAGATGAAGCCTAGTGTTGCAGCTGTAGGACAAATTCATGAAAACATCAATTCTTAAAGGCCAAACAATGCAGAAAAAGTATTAGGAAGAAGCTCTAACAAATCATTAATGCAAACATCTGTAAAATCCATGGTCATCAGATGAATATTTGATCAGAAATGATAGCATACAAATATGGAGATTTAAATTATCATGGGGCAAGAAATAAGAAACAGGATTTGAGTATGTACTACTGAATGCTCAGTGGGTTTCAGATTGCTTTACCTCATTGGAGTCATTCCGTGTTCTCATAATAAGTTAGTTAGAATTTCTCAGGAAGGAGGAATCTCTTTAATTTTATCCACTGCTTTTAACACCTGCAGATTTTTTCTTCTGCTTGAACAATTGCCCTTTAAAAGCATTTAGTATGATCTGATGCTCTTATCATATATTCTACAAAATACACACTAAGTACAGGGGCTTGCAGTGAGAGGACAAGGGGTAATGGTTTTAAACTGAAAGAAGAGAGATTTAGGTTAGAGATCAGGCATAAATTCTTCAGTGTAAGGATGGTGAGACAATGGAACAGGCTGCCCAGAGATGTTGTGGGGGCTCCATCCCTGGAGGTGTTCAAGGGCAGATTGGATGGGGCTCTAAACAGCCTGTTCTAGTGGAAGGTGTCCCTGCCCAGGCAGGGGAGTTGGAACTCAATGATCATTAAGGTCCTTTCCAACTCCAAAAATTCTGTGATTCCAAAAAGTATTCCTATTGAAACCTTGTCACTTATCACCCCCTTCAATTGTCTGTAGAAGTTGCTAAAGTTCTTCCAAAGAAGTTACTAAATTAGTAAAGCATTTAATTCTTCCTTATTATAGGTATTCAGACACCACAGGGTTTTGTTTGGAAAGATCTAGTTTCTATTTCATCTAATCTATCAGATTTCAGGGATAAAGCAAGGTTAACTTCTTAATGCATTGAGACAGATTTGTGTACCTCTTGTTCAACTAAAGAATTGGCTCAACCCTCAGTACCTATTTAGATTGTAAGCCTTAAGCTAAGACAGTGGGACAAGTTCTGATTCCAGTGATCTTAATACAAATTTAAAGGGCCTATATTTATACTGATTAAAAATATGAGATGTGGCTTTTTTCCTTTCCTTGGGACAGAGATACTCACACAGCTTGAAAATCTGCAAAGTGAAATTTACTCAGCTTATCCAATTGATTAATCCTTCAAATAATTTGTACCTAGATCACAAGTAAAAATTACTTCTGTAAAAAAAACTAATCAGTAAGAAGTATAAACATCAATATCTCTGTACACATCCTGTATCCAAATGCTTTTTATGTGAAGACCTCAAATACTTAGCTCTGCACATGAATAAAAGTAATTGTGCAATTGTCAAATTTTCCTTGTCTTGAATTTGAGCTTAGCCATAAAGATGGCTTGCCATAGCCTGTTAAGTCACCAAGACAAACTAGCTGTTTTATACACAGGGTAAATTAGTTAGTGATTTCATAGCCAGTTCACTTCCAGAAGTGTCATTTATGTAAGTGGGTGAGGCCACCCACATGGTCCAGTGTTGTGGTCTGGTTGCTCTGTCGGAAAAAGCAGAATAAAGTCAGTTTTTTGGCTTCTTTCAGTGCATCCAGATGATTTCAATTTGTTAGGATTCCACTACAGTGGTCAGCATTACTTAGACAAAGCTGTGCCAACAGACAGCTCTTTCTGCAGCCTTGAGAATTTCTGTACACACTGGGACCAGACTGAGGTACAGAGATATCTGCTTTACAGTCAATTACCCATATGGTTTCTTCAACTTGGGTCCTTTAGGTAGCTCCCACATATATATATGTGTTTATTATGTGGCTTATACACAATAAACACTTTACTGAGCTCAAGTTTCTACTGATGGAGTAAGGCAATAGCCATACCTTAGAGATGATATATTGAGTTCATTTTTAAGTGCAGTTCAGGCTCCTGAAATTTACAGTAAAACACTAGGATGAACTTGATCATTAGTAGTCAAATAATAAGTGCCCCCCTCCCCCCCCCAAAAAAAAATAAATATCGACACTGCAATTTTTATGCTTGTTTGTACATAACCTTAAATTTTATATGTAGAACAGAAAAACCACAGAGGCCATTCTCTTTTTCAATTTATGTTTGGAAACCCTACACAGAAGTATGAAAAGTCCTTTGAACCATATAACATTATCTGCTGCTCACAAAAAGTTTAAGTATTCAAAAGGTGGTCCTTGAATTTTCTAATGGAGTTTTACTATGCAGAAGAGAGGAAATAGTCTTGGCACTTCTTATGTCCCTGGTGTTCAGCAAGTTAACCAACAGCATGAGTCCAACCTCATATTGGCAAGGATCTCATGTTCTCAGAATTTCCATCTACTAGTTTCTATTTCATTAGAGAGATGGTGTGTGGAGAACAAATGGGTTCTCTTTCTAGACATTCAGACTGTTGTATAGGTTATTATATCATCAGAGGGATTAAATGTTTTAAAAGTATTTGGGACTAAGACTGTGATGTGTAACATACAAGAAACATGTCTTAGCTAAGCACTGTATGTTCTCAAAAAACCAACTAACATTGCCAAAATCACTTATTAACTCATTACCTGCAATAGAATTCCCTGTTTTAGAACCAGACCCCAATTAGCAGTTTATTACTCCAAATTGACAAAAAATGTTGTTCCTTTTTCTTCCTCCCCTTGTCCTACCTTCACCAAACATGTAAAGGTGACTTAGAGATTGTGAGATGATTCTAAAACAAAGTAATACAGAAGTTGAGTGCCTGCACACACACAAAAATCTTTTCATGACACACTATTTCCAGCAGTAAGGGAACAAACCTATCAGCTAATAGTAACCCAACTGGTACACACACACACACTTTCCTGATGTTAACTAAATTTATAGGCTTCCCGAGCCAACTAAGAATTTTATGTTTACAGAACTGCTAAAGGCTTGGAACATTTTATAGACCTAACACTGATATTCTACCCAAGTTAATAAAAGCCTGATGCATAATATAAGTGGATTTTACTCCCCAGTAACAACTTGACCTATTTAACAAAAGAAAGCCAGGATCATCTCAGTGTTTTTGCCTGTTTCTTTTGGAAGATATAGACAATGAGTAGCTGAGATCACTATGAACTGAGTGTTGTATGCAGCAGCAGAAAGGACCAAGCAGCTAGTACTTCTGACTCAGCAATTTCTAAGCTGAAGTCCAAACTCAGTGCTGACAGACAAAGCCATTATAGGAGTTCAGTCTTGTGAACAGTTAGACAGTGATGTTTATGGACTCACAGCTTCTGTGGCATTTCCCAAAATTAACTGGGGAAATTACTGGTTTCAGGATCTGAAATTCTGCCACTTCCAGGAGATATGCAAAGAACGAAACACAAACCCACATCTTAAACAAATAGGAGAAAATCACAGGCTACACAATAAAAATATTCTCTTTCCAGTACTGCAGAACACATGCAGAAGAAACTGCTCCTACCCAACACATCAAAGACACAAACCCAGTACTATTCTTCATATACATATAGAAAATATGCAGATCAAGTCATCCAAACACACACTTCCTTTCCAAAGTTGTTCAGCACTTATCTACTCTTATACTGTGTAAAAACTGATCTGTAATTTGGTAATCTGTTCACGCCAAATAAATGGACAAATTCAACTTATGTTTCAGTAGCAAGGAAAGATCTTTTTGCAAGTGTTCTCATCTCACTGGAACAAAAGAACTGCCAGTTGCTTGAAGAAATATCATTTTGGGAAAACTTAAAATATTCCTATATCCTTTCCACCTCTTTATGTATACTTAAATGAATAGCAACATACCAAATTTGAGCTCTTAAAAAAAATCAGAACAATGTAATTTCTATATTTAGCTTATTAGTACTCTCATGCCAAGATTTAGTCTTTGAAGTATTTGCTGCATACGTACCACATACATGTTTCTACAAGAAGTAACAAATACGTAACATCCGGCATTTTTGTGTTCCAGTCTCAAAACATGAAAAGTGAGGGATTTTTGCACAAACTGAAAACGTACAACGTCTAATAGTAGTACATCCAGGCTTAGTTTAGAAAATTATTTAATTGCTAACATAGGCTGTTCTGTCACCTCACAAACACAGGATTTTTTCAAAAGCACTGAACTCCAGCTAATATTTCCACCAAGCCTGTCTGATATACTTTGTGGCAGCAAGCAATTAGAAGAGTGGACTTCACTCCTTTTTTGCTCACAGGGGAGAGAAATATTTCTCTTTTTAAAGGTCCATCCAACAGTTCCAGTACTCATACTAAAATAATGAAGTTAGTTTTAGTTGTCATTAACCATCATTCTATTCAAAGAGGAAATGAACAAACATATTTTAAGTATCTAGATGTGACATAGCAGCATCTGCTCTTGAAAAAGATGGTGATGCCAGAGTGTCTTTAATATTAAATCCTGCAAACTTCCTTTTTCTAAGACTTTTTTTTTTCCTTTTCCATAGGATTGGGAAGACACAGATGCTGTCACCAGGGAGAGAAATAAAAACATATCAGAACAAAGAATCTGAATCTGCAAAAAGCTTTGTTCAGATGGTAAAAACAAGAGACTTCAAAACCAGCACAGACAGTGCATCCATCACTAGGATGCGAAAAGAGAACTGATAAAGATGATTAATCAGTTATTTGTATCCAATAAAAATATAGATAACAGGATAAAAAAAAATAATGAAAACATAAAGGAGACGAACATAATCCCCGAAGTCCTTAAAAATAATCAGATTTTAAAATTGCACTTTTCTAAAAGCTATAGTGCTGACCACTGTGTAGCAGAATGTGCACATTAAGACTGTTTTCCAAGGATTTTTTAAAAAATCAAATTAGACAGACTTAATTATCAATACTGTATATTTGGAGTTGATTGGAAAAGTTATTTGAGATTTCTTGCTGGATAAATATCATATGCCCTGAATAAAGATTAGCTGGTTAACTCACAAGTCCCCTAGGGAAAATATGTTGTACAGACTACTCCTCATAAGTGGGGATTAATATCAAATCCCACAGGAAGTCATGCACTGCAGTGTTTGTTTTCATTTTGTTTTATATTTACTGGCAGTTTATACTGTTCTTTCAGCTTGTGTTTAACAGACATTCCAGCATGACAGATTTTTCAGCACATGTAGCATCATGCCTCACATTTCGGCCATCTGATAATATTTACTAGTTATAATTGTTGTCCACTGGGTCTTAGAAAATTGAAGATGGCAGGAATTCAAATTTATCACATGGAATGGATTCCTTTATAGAATTTTTATGCATAAAACATTTCCAACCTTAATACAATACTGACATCGCAGCTGTTGCCACTGCTCACCTTTAATCTCACTGAACCAGCTCTGATTACTGGTTTGGTACCTTTACCTACATTTTCAGAACTCAGTTTTTCCCTGTCCCATCACCAGCCTGTGCTTTGAGATAAAAAAAACACTTCTCATTGGCATAACTATGGAAAGGAAAGAATGCTATACAAAGCAGTGTTCAATACATCCCAGCACTAGTACTACAAAATTGTTTTCCTCTTCATAGCATTCAAATTGGAGCATTGTTTGAGCTATCTAATCCAGTATTCTACCTTCAGCTGATTTTAGATACTTATGTTGTTATAAGAACAAACAAGTCCAATGACAGGTAACTTCTACTAAGAGTAATTTAGTATCTCATAACTCTTCCTTAAAAAGTTGTCTGGGTGTGATCTGCCCCCCATGATCTCACTTCAGTTGACCTTGCTTTGAGTGGAAAAAGAAGATACAGACTAGCTGACCTCAGGAGGTCCCCTTCCACTTAAATTTTGGTAAGATTTTATTCATTAACTACCGTCTGCCTAATAACTTACTCTTTACCTGTAATCATGAATTTGTGAATTTAGCCATAGCAAGATCTCATTTATTTAGTGATTTCAGGTAAGGAAAGCCTGACATAAGCGCAGATGCATGAGCCACAATACTTATTTTTGAGATTTAATTAAAAGTCAACAATTACCCTGCAGAGCTTCTCAAGAAAGGAAGGGGAAGAGGATAAAGTGATCATACTACTGGTACTTATCTGTGTACAGTCTTTTGACATGGAAACCTTTCTAAAAACTGGCAGTAGGGAGGGTAGGAGAAGAGCATTCACTACTGAGAACTACAGAGACTGTGAATGGATAACAACTGCTTTACCTACTAATAAATGCCAGTGTAGTAGACAAATCTTCCATTCACACTACCTGAGGCTCAATGTTTGTAAATCCCTGTTTGACTTACTAGTCTTGTCTATCATATGCATCAACATTGTATACATTGCCTGTGTCTGCTCACACATCTAGCATCTGAATTCTTTTAGATTTACCCTTGGAATCTTTCAAATTCTGCCTAAATGAAAAAAAAAAAATCTTTCTCAAGAAACTGTCTTGGCCTGCATTACTGAAAGGCTATTGCTATCACTACACAGCACTCTGTTACCACAGATTTTGTGTAAGTTGCACCTTCAGTCTCTCCAGAAGAAGATCAGAGGCATAGTATAAATTGAAATACATTTGATTGATACATGATGTTTTGTCCTCATACTTGTAATGCCCTTGTATCAAAACCAGAAGGATAAGTTTCCATCCAGTATTGCAACAGGCAAAAAAACTCTCCCTAGAATGGTAAATTTTAGGACATAGTAGTGCACCTCTACTAACAATCTAAGTAGCATAGGCAAAGGAGAGTGAAGGCAGTGACAGACTCCAGCATATGCTACCATGTCCGTAAGACTTTACACTGCAACTGCCAGCACAAGCTAAACCTTACATTTTGCAAGTGCAAAACATAAATATTAGAAAAAAAGTTTCTTCCTGTTCAGTGACATAATGCGTGAACCTTTCCTGCACTGTTCTTCATTCCATGACTGCTTAACAAACTTACACCTAATTAAGTTAATTTAAAAATTAAGTTTATCTTTTATTGTAATAGCTCTTGTTGCAAACAATAAAAATAAATCCTTTGTGATAACTAGAGTTGGTCACCTATAGTCTTTGTCTCATCCATGTGGCAAACTCCCATTAAATGCTTCAAATGATGTTGATTAATGAAATTTGAGAGTTTAAAGGAGGGAAGCAAGGAGGCTGCAAAGGAAACACTGCACCTGAGCAGTGTTTTGCATCTAAAATACTAAATGTTGCATGTGACCAATGTTAGCAGTACAGGAAAGCTACCTACAAGTAGAGACAGTTCTTATTTGCTCCTTGAAGGCCTGGAGTGGGAACTGGCTTTTAAATTATTTTTTCACAGTTGGATTTTCCAGTAGCAATTTTAACCACATTAGAAAACAACTGAATACAGTGTTGAGAAAATACATCCATTCATCTATGCATTCTCAAAATATCTTGGTTTGATTCTATAAAGACAGGTACAATATTCAAGCCTTGAAATTGTTTATGAAGTAATAATTTAATTTGTTCTATTCAGAATTTAATTATATACCATATGCCTTCCTGAGAGGACACTACCAGAACTATAGCTGTCAGATAGAAATTAATTTGCTAGTAGATGACCACATACTTCATGAATTATACATGAAACTTTGTCTCATGGTGAATGTCGGTAAAAGACTCATCACTCTTATGTTTAAATAAACCACAATAGTTCTTAAATAAGCCTGATCAGCAGCACAGAGAAGATGATAAAGTGCCAAGAATTACTTCTAAAATAGTATTTTAGGCACGTTTCATATTGGTGTGTTCTGCTGCAATTTGGGTCATGTTCCTCTGCTCTTAGTTATTAGCAAAATGATGGGCAGACCATTGCATTCACTTTCAAATACAACATTGATAGCTGGATTTACATTTCTTTTTAAGACTCAGCTTTTGCAAACAAGCCTTAGACTTCAGACATAATTCTGTTATTCAAATGGGAGACAAGTTTGATAGCTATGCTAATCACTTTTATCTGAGAAAACATAACTAATAGCTTGGTTTACATTTGCCTGCATTTATGAGCATAATTTTAGCACATAATTTTATTGCACTATAAAACATAATACTGCATTAAGTTACCTTAGTGATTTGCCCTTAAATCTTCACACTACATTTAAATAAAAGTATAATTTTAAAATTTTGACCTTTTAAAATAAATTTTAAAAAACAACAACATAGTATTACAATTAATTCTACAAGGCTATTTTCTGTAAAGATAATATTGAGTTAATATATTTAAGGTAGTCACAGCCACATTGATCACAGGACTGTTTTGAGTCAGTTATTCTCGTGTATAAATTGGAATGAATAAAGATAATTTGGTTTTACGTCGCATCAAAAGAATCTTTTAAAGTTCTGCATTGCTGTATACATTAGCAGATTATGTGGAAGAAAGGAGGAATGATCACCAAATTTTTACTGTTGGTTTTTTTTTCATTATTTTTTTTCAGCTCTGGAAACTGAAAAGGAAATGCTTGGTATTTTAAGAGGATCAGCTATTACTTTCAGTGGTACCTAAACAAAGAAAATATGCTCAGAAGAGCTTAATTTTGTAGTATTGTACTTAACATTTCCTCTATTAGTCATAGTTAATAATGATATGAGAACTATTATCCCAGACACAGCTATGCCAGTTGACACAATATAGGAATAGTATTATTAATAATACTTTGCACATACATACACATTTCCTTTTAGAATTTGAAAATGCATTTACAAATTTAACCTTACTATTCCCTTGGAGGCAAAAAAGCAAGGTACAGAAATGCTAGACTCTCTGTGATACCAAGAAATTATCTATGACAGAATCTGGATTTTCATGCAGCTCATTCTCTAGCTAAAGACCTCTTCTAAGAAAGCTCTTAAAGAGTCAACAATTGGTCTTGTAATTGCCTGCAGTGGGTTTTAACCTTCACCAAGCCCATTCTCCTCCTCAATGAGCTTTCTTTTGCATATGGATTATTACTAAATTAACATCCCTGTTCCTACAAACAGATATCCAGCAGGTTAACCCTACCTATATGAGCAAGTTCACATGCTCTGTATCTTAAAAGTAAACACAGGCATACTAAGGGGATATTTAATCTTCCCTAATATTACAGAAAATTTGTTCTGAAATAGCTTGTTTCCCTATTGACTGCACATTAAATTATAGTACTTAGCTATATGCTAGGTTCTTGGTTTAATAAGGGTTCTTTTATTTGTTCTTTGATTTTACAGGATCTTGGTGCTCATAGAATACTTCATATGATAAATCCTATTAACTGTAATACTAATATGGCTTGATTGCAAAGTTATTCCATGACATTTACAGACTCTTGTCAGACTGAGACATTGACAAAATGACCACTAAACAGAAACTTTTTACATTGTACTGTAGTGCCATGAATTCACAGTAAGGACAACAGGGAACATGTGGACATATTATTTTAGCTTAAGAATAAGGCCTTCTACCAAAATGAACCAAAGAAGTTAAAACACTAAGAATTTCTAATCCAGAAAATATAACCTGTAAATTTAAAACAATACATGCAAGTACAGCTTCCAGTTTGCTTGGAAACATGGCCTGCTGTTGTAGGGATTTGTTCAGGAAGTCTTTTCAAGGTCTTGCTCTAACAGTTCCTGGAAAAAATTTTTACAAAGACTTTCAACTTCTAGGTCTGAGTGTTAACGTTGTCCTTGGTGGGCATTATCCGTCCATCACTCTCAAATAGCTTTAACATATGGACTTGTAATGGACCAACACTTTACTAAAATTAGGATCACAAGCATGATAAATTAACTTAGTGCTAACTTGATACTTGAAGAGGTCAGATATCAGTGCCCCAAATAACTACAGCTGCACATTCATTTACCTGAGAAAATAAAATTTTATGAACAGGAAAGATAAGGCATGAGGTTGTAACAAACTGGCAGCAAGATTACACTGGAAGTCTGTATCAGATTTAGAAGCAAAGCCTCAACTAAAGCAAAGATTCTAGAAAAACATTAATCTTTGAGGGAGTAGGGAGGTGCATTTGTCCATTTATTTATATTTATCCCAGGTTATCTCCTAGATTCATTTTTGTGTAACATTTTTATCTTATAAAATACTCAAACTCTTTAATATGTAAAGCCAGCATGTCACTGATTTTCTCCTTGACTCAATTTTGTAACTGATAAAAACTTTCAGAAACTCTGAATTTTAAAATGTATACATTGCTAGACCTTGAACATAACAGCATGATATAACATCAACAGGATAATATCTAAGTAGCTGTTCACATAGAAGTTAATAGTTCAATCATGTCTATAAGAACTTGATTCATGTCCAGATGATGATGAAGCTTCCCATCACAGAAAAGTGAATAGCAGCTGGAGTATAATAAGAATGTAAGAAAATTAGCAAAAAAGGAAATTGGGAAAACCATTTTGTCCATGATGGGCCATCTAATTATTTCCTAAATGGGAAAATGCTTTTTCCTTACCTGGTTGGCCACTGTGCACATTCAGCATGAAAAATGCTTCCTGACATCTGTTCTGAATTTTCATCTTATTTCCATGTATGCTCCTTTGTCCTGCCATTTGTGTCAGCCTGCAAACAACAACATGAAATGAAAAGTTCTAATCACTTAAATATTGAAAATTGTCCTTTGTTTCTTTGGATCATCTGGCATCACCAGACAAAACATTTTCTAACATGAATGATGATTTGTAGGTCTGCCTTGTATTTCTGAAGTGCCCGTTACTATTATTACTATCAGTCCTCTGGCACTGAAATAAACAGACCCTGTAGTTTGAAAAGAGGCTGAATTTACAGAAGAACCTCAGGATAAGTGTAATGAGTTGAAGTCTTTCTGCATTAACTTCATACTAACACAGGACAATGCCAGCAGGCAAGACAGTCACAGCTTCAAAAAGCTCATCTTCACTGTAGGATGTTCACACATAATTTGGTTCATATCCCTAGGAGAACCTAGGGTCTGAGAGAAACTAACACATGGATTATTCCCAGTGGTTTAAGATAAGTAGGATTCCAAATATTGGTTATTTCTGTGACAAAAATAGAAGGGTTGTGAAGCTGTCAATCAGTCTGTTTGAAGACTTTCCCAAGCCCCTTTTGCCAGAAGTACCAGAAAGAGAGCAAGGCTCAAATTATCTAGCCCATCTTCCCAGGCTCAGGCAATTAGATTTACAGACTATGCTAATACGTGGATATAAGAATAATGGAACTCAACTACCACATTGCCACACAAAGACAAACCTTAAAGGAACACATATTTCTACTGAACTGAGACTAGCATGAAGGTCAGCTTGCCATAGTGTTTCATAGACGGCTGAACCTCGATTAAGGTCAGGGTTTGGTTCTGGCCTTTCTTCCACCCCCCCTTCACAAAGAAGGCTAAATAAACTTAAGATGAGACCTGGTACCAATTTCAGATAATATACTTGGTTGCAAAGCAGACATTAAAACATTCACATTGTTTGCTGATATAAGCCTACAAAATATATGCTGTTTCCTAATCTCAAAAGTTAAATACACATAAGCATCTCTAGGCCTGATTTAATGAAAAGTAAGTTCACACACAGTAAATAAATTATCTTCTGCCTACTAGCTGACAGTATCATTATTTTACTTCCCACAAATGAAATACAGGTATCTGGAAAGTTTCTTTTTCTAATTTGTAAGAAAAACAATGTAGTGTTTGTCACTGGAATTTGCATCTAAGCATAACAATAGTTACTATTGTGCTGCTCTGCTGCACTGGGAAGTATATCTGAAACAGGTTTGCAGCTCTCCTTTCATCTTCTCCTTGCATCCCCTCCAACTGTAAATCTTAGGCCCCAATCCTGAGGAAAGATTTATGCTGGCTGATCTCTTCGCCCCTATATGAATTTCCACAGAGGTCCATATAGCTTTATGTGCACATATCTCCCAGTCTGAATTTAATTTTGAAGTAGGCCATCGTGGGAGTTTTTCTCCTCTACCAAAGCTGGTTTGTGTTTTCCAGTAAGTGTAGCAGTCAGACTTCCACGTTTTTGCTTACAACTTCAGACCCAACAGAAATAAGTTATTTCTAAATTGCAGCTATAAAATTATCAGCATTGCAAGAAATGCCCTCTATGTCTGTTGCTGCAGAGTTGGCAGAATGCATTATGGAGTTGTTGCTGCTGTAGCAATAGTCCATACAAGTTTAACCAGCAACGTTACATATTGGTCACAGCTGGAGGCCCCATTTGATGATCTGATCTACTGTGGTTAGACATACATTTCTCTAAATACATAAAGGCATTAAGACTCAAAGACTTGAGGGCTTTTTAGTTTGCTTCTTTTTAATACCTAGTATAGGAGACCCTTTGGCAAGAGTTTGTGCTGCTGAAACTGTTGATGCAGAAACACACATATGATCAGAAAGCAAAGGAGGAAGGTGGACTCATGAGTTCATTTCCATGAGCAGCTAAGGTGTTTCAAAATAATTTCAAAACTAGGTCAACTTCACTGAAACTGATTAGGTTGTACAAAAATCCACTGCAATTTCTGATTATTAAAATACAATGTTTATTTAACTTCATATTATTTCAACATTTATTGATAAATAGTATGGACAAAACATACCTTTTTTTTCCAACTCTAAAAGGCAATTAACATTCACGTTTTTTAGTTTTAGTTTTTAGTTTGATCCAAAGCCTACTGAAGTCAGCAGGTGATTTTTCACAAACCTGAGTTTTGAATCAGGCCTTATAAGATGAAATTTTCTTCTGCACGATATCTTAGTTTTTGAATAATCTTTTGGTAGTTCATTCGAGAAGAAGCCATTTATCAGCAGAGGAAAGGAAAAGGGAAATAGTTTCACTAACTGCAAAATCAACCTAAGTCTGATGCAGGCTTCACTTTTAGAATCCCCAGAGAACAAAAATAAAAGGCGTCTTAAGTTGCTGCTGAGTTAGGATCTTAGTGGTAAAACTAATACTGTGAAAAATTTAGTCTGTAGGTAACAATGAAAAGTTAATATAAATGGCCATTGACTTCATTATACAACTCTTTGGCAACAACTTCTCCAGACTCATGTTAAGCCTTGAGAGAGAAACATTTCAGCACAGAACCACTTAATCATTTATACGAATGAAAATGAGTGCAAACATAATGCTGAGATGGCTTTAAGATCACCTCTTTTTTCTTGTACAGAATACCCACTATAATTACATTTTGCTTGTCAGTCCATAAATTTTGCTTATTACAAAACGGGCATTATTGATTGCTTTTTAAAAGTACTAAAACTAAGCTAAGAGCAGTAGATCTCTCAGTAAATTCAAAACATACTATCTTCCAAACTAATCACTGGCAAAGGCACTGCGGAAAAACTATCCAAGTTTATTGTAACCCTAATGCAAATAATTGAAGTTACCATGAGTTTTAGGTTAGTAACTTGGCTTTGAGTTTAGCATGTTTTAAGCCACAATGAGGAAAAAAAAAAAAAAAAGGAAAAAAAAAAAAAAAAGATAAACTCATTTGGCAAAGCCAGACACTTTTAAAGCCAACATCCTGTAATTGTTTCCTCATTTGGCCTGGCAGTTTAAACAAGAAGAGAAAAAAGGGAAAAAGAAAAAGGGGAAACAAAAAAATAATAATGAAAAAAGACAAGACAAAAGAAGCTAGAGGAGAAGGAGAAGGGGAAGAAGATAGAAAAACAGCAAAATAGTTTTGGGAAGAAATAAATAAGGGAAACAAAGAAATCAAGGTATTTGTCTCATTTTTAGTAAATCAATATATAAATTACCTACTTGCTCCTTTTGTTCCCCCTCTTAGGTAGCATTCAACAAAATGAGATGAAGGAAAATCATTAGTCTTTGTAAGAAAAAGCCTGAATTTAAAATTTTCTTGGTTTGAATTAGTGCAAACAGTGGGCATTCTAACACAGTTGATCCTAGTAATGCAGAAGAGCCAAAGTGATAGCAGGCAGCATAAGAGGACTTTGAGATCAGTTGATTAAACATCTCCAAGTGAGATTAATATACACTGGGAATATCCTTATTTCAAACAGGTAAAAAAATAAAAGTGATCAGAAGGGATTTAGAGCTGCCATTCTCATTAAAATAAGGTTAGAGGCTTACAGCTACAAATAGTTACAGTAGAGGAAGGGGAAATCTTACAAAGAATAAATTAATAATGTTTGCTACTGGGTTAAATCTAAACAATCTCTGAGAAGAGTCGAACTTTTACTTCTTTTACTGCTGAACTAATACTGAAAACAAACCCCATGAGGTAACTATTGATCTGGCTGGGAAACAATGTCCTATTCAAACTTAGTATCTGTTCTAAGTATCAAGCAACAAAATTAACTGTCCTCTGTAAAGAGGGGGGAGAAGAAAACATTTATGTCAATGTCAAGCCAAGAAAGCAATTTTGTATTAATGTAAGAAGTTAACAAAATACTGAAAGGCATTTTTCAAGTGGAAATAATCTAAAACCCTTCTGAAGATCTTAACCATGCACTTGGCTACACTTGCTTTTAGGAAGCAATATTTTACATGCAGCAGTAGATCTTTTTTACCACTTTAAATCCAAACACAGGGCTATACTCCATCATGAAATGACAACAAACTTAATGCCACCGTGAAAGTACCAAATTTCGTTCATCAATATTCAGAAAATGGCCAGGTAATAAGGCTGTGACTCAACAGGTACAATGAGGGCAGTTATGTTCAGAACAGTAGCATTATGAAGCCATTTACAAATGGGCCCAGTGTCAGCTGGGTGACAGATGGAAAAGTGTTTGGTCACCAAGATTTTAGAGACAACAGAGCAAATTTTATGCTGTGAAACCTTTTACAAGGCAAAAGATAACTGTGCACTGAAGGTAAATGACCTGCTGATACACTAGAAACAAAGTTAGCAGTTCGATAACAGAGAATTACTCATATGTAGCCTAGTAAGAAGCTTAATTTTCTCAGGATACACTATAAACTATTATCTGGACTGAGAATAAAGACTGCACCAGAAATAAACAGCAGAAATACGTTGTGAGGCAAGTCCAGGTCTGCTGCTTTGTGGATTTTGCACCTGAATTTCTTTTCCCTGGCAGCTAAGGCACAGGAATTCTAATGTGCCCAGAAAGCTCAGGTGTCTGGAGTTCTGTCCTTTCCTATGCCACTGACTCAGTACCTACCATCAATGGACAGAGGTGGTAAAATGAGAGAAGAAATCAATCTTCCTAGCTACTCAGTTTTGTCCCCTGTGAAGATCCTTCAGCTACACAGTGACAGCCAAACAAAACGGGAAATTTAACTAGGTTTTTATATATTTCGGGCACCAAAGCAGAGCAAAGAGTTGAAGGATCATTGGCATATCTGCTGAGTTGCCTGGTGGGTCAGACTCATTGATAAACTGTTGCAGCATGTAGCCTAAACCACTGGTTCTAGCTTTCACACAAACTGGTATTTTCTATTATTTCACATGGCATCTACTGCACTCACAATTATGATACACCATCACGTTATATAATAGTTCTCCATCTCATGCCATATAAAATACTAATTCAAATAAGACTAGATCTACTGCTCTTGGTTTTTTAATCTGGGAAATCGCTTCAATTACTAAAGATGCAAGGTTTGCCTGTTGTCATCCCATTTTCTATAAACATTGTTAACTAACCTTTGCTTAAAAATTTGTGCATACCAGCAAAGCAGTCTTAGAGGTCTGTAAGTACTTCAAAGACTTTCATGAACATCTTTAGCACTGTTTCTTATTCTCCAGCCATCTGATGCTATTCACAGTTCCATTAAAAGCCCTTAAAACATGACATGCAGCTTTATTTCTTATAGTGTTCTACACTGAAGAATATGTAGCTCCCCCAGTCTAAGCATATTCAGCTCTTCCAATTTTACATCCACCTTGGTTAAGTTAATTTGCATCTCCACACTGCTATTTCCTAGTCGTTTTGTCTTTATCTCTGTAGTAAACAGCTTCCTTCTAGTTGTTATCAATCCCAACATGATGAATCCTGCTCTAAGTAGGATATATTAGATTATATTATTGTAGGAATTTCTGATAACTATGTAGCCATTATTACATTCTGCAAAATATTACCTAAATAATTATGTAAGCTACGAGAAGAGATGTGAAACACCATTGCTGCAAACAATGAGAAAAACACCACAAGACCTTTTTCTTCTTGAGTGTCATCTCCCAATAGAGTAAGTTCTTCTGTGATTCAGGTAAAGCAAAGCTGAAACTGCCAATACCACGAGGAACAACAACGTCCAGCAAATGTATCATAACTGCAGTAGTCCTCTGCTTGTATTTTGCAAAAGCACATCTATGTATCAGACATCATCATCTGCCTACAACTATCACATCACATAACTGTGCTCAAGTCAGTACATTCTGGGAGGGTCCAGGCAATATATATTCATAATGTCCTTATTTGCTTACATAAGAGCAGAGCAGTGAGTTTTTTACTTTAGTATAATCTTATTTAGTTGCATACAGAGATTAATCTTGTTACAGTTTCATTGTTACTACCTTTATTAAAATAGAGTATTTTCATACAGTTAAATACTTAACATCAAGTCAGCATGTTAGTTCTGTGGTGTATGTAGCATTTCCAAGTTATAAGCAATGATTCTGTGTTGACTGTTGAAAACCCAAAATAATGTGAATGTTAGCCACAATCTCTTTCACAATGCTTTTGCAACACACATTTATGAGGCTTTATATGCTATTTTGTGTTTCAATAGAGGACATTAGTAGGATCAGCTGTATTAGATTTAATTACAAAGCTGATAACCTCAGAGGACTAGTCTCTGCAAAAGTTTCTCATAAGTAAATCCCACAAAGGGTATAAAGGAAAGAAATAACATGTCACACTAGTGTTTAGTAACTTTGACTGAAAGAAGTACAAGTATTTGGTAGTAAAAACTATGAAAGCTAGGAAACAACTCTGTTCAAAAAAGGAAAGATCCCCTTCCCACACTGTGTTGATCTTCTAGATTGAATCTGCTCTTAGGTGAGAAGATAGCTGATGTAGATTAAAATCTAGACATTGGTCTCTAAATAAGAAGAACAAAACATGGAAATTTGTTAAGTCTGTTGGTTTTATCACTGTGCTTTGAAGTTAGACATCAAAGAAGGAAACTCTTCTTCAAAAGGGTAGAGTATGAACAAGAAAAAAGAAAAAAAGCAAACACCATGCTGGACAGAGAGAGTGATGTCACCAAGCTATCTGAGAAGGCTTGTAGGATTTCCCATAGAACAGGATTGAATGCCAAGAATTTGATGCATTTTGTAGAAAATCTATGGTAACCCCCAAGCAGGACTGAATATCCAGTAAACAAACTGAAGAGAAAGGGATTCAGTTAGTAAATAAACTGAGGAGAAAGGGATTCAGTTTGGCAGTAATGGTAACTCTTGCCCTTTTAGTAAAATAAAAATAAACATATCTTACAGGGAAAAAGAAAAGTCTTACCAGAATGTATATTTTGACAGTTTACTGTAACACAATAAAACAGTCAGGCTATTCTGCTAGGAGATGGTGTCCATTTGAAAAGGAATCACAATGTTCCACTATGACAATATCTCTACAATTTCTGAGAAGATACTGGTTTTGTTATTTCAGGGAGTGTTGAACTGAATGCCCATAAGCTAGAGCAGAACAAATAAGATGTGGTCTAAGTCATGGTTCCAGAATAGGCTCTGCTCAGAACAGAACACAGGGATAAGAGGGCTCAGTTCTCAGGCTGGTGAAAGGCTGTTCTGGTTGAAAGATTATGTTAACAGCTTCTGTGCCAGGAGTCTGGCAAAAAGCTTCAGGGGAACCATCTCTTTGCTTTCATTCACGTTTTATATATGTTATATATACACAGAGAGAATGCTGCATGTATTAGCTTGTAATTTTCTGTCACAATCATGGTCATCACACTATGCATGTGAGTAGTCATGGCTAAGAAGGGGTATTTCAGATCTTATTTAATAGTCTCCATTTTTATATTCTGGCAAGGAGATCTGAGGAGTGTAACCTTATAATGTTAAGCAATGTTCCCTCTCATACAGCAGATACCACTTCCAGTGCAAATACGTATGCTTACAAGTTTAATGTTAGCTGTCAGTAGGTACTCAAGCATGAAAAGTTAACATTTGCTTTCTATCAGGATTCACGTGACCAGTGCTCAGTGGCTTGAGTGTTGAAGAAAAGTGAGCACAGAAGGTCCTTGACACCAGAGTAATAAAGCTTTTACATTTAAAATAACGATTTGCAGATATTTTGGCATATCCCAAATGCAATTTGAAGAAAACAACAAAAAAACCAAGCAAATAGGCAGGTAGTTAACTAATTAGAAACATTTTCAGGTGCACCTCAGTTTAAAGTTACTCATCTGGTAGCTGACTGAAAGCCAGAAATAGCTTATGTTGCATACCATGATACTGAAGACATTGCCCAGTAGCAGTCCACCTACAAAATCTGGAAGGATTTAAGGCTGGTTCTACACTTGTTTACAAGAGCAGAATTTTAAGAGTATGTAAAAACAACTGGGTGATCCAACAGATGGGTGATCCAATGTGGATTCAGAAGTTTCTTTCCATCATTCACAAATATATCCAATGTCAGATGCAATCTAACATGAAAGCCACAGAAACCATGTTGAACCAGCTTTCCTTTTCAATTGCTTAAAAATTTCTTACATTGCAAACTACTGGGAAAAAAAAAAAAAAAAGTGTAACTTCTTAAGCTGAATGGAAGTAGTTTTCTTATAGGAGAGGCTGAGAAAACTGAGTTTGCTCAGCCTTTAAAAAAGAAGGATTAGGGGAGACCTTATTACCATGTTCCAGTTCTTAAAGGGTGGCTACCGAGAAGATGGAGACTCCCTGTTTACAAGGAGTTACATGGAAAAGATAAGGGATAACAGGCACAAGTTGATCCTGGGCAGATTCCAGTTAGACGCAAGAGGTAAATTTTTCACCATGAGGACAGTCAAACATTGGAATAGTCTCAGGGAAAGTGGCAGCTTCCCTGATAGTGGACAATTTTAAGTCTCAGTTAGACAGGGTGCTGAGCCATCTCATACAAATTATAGTAGCACCTAGAAAGCTTGGATCAAGTAGTTCTTGAGGTCCATTCCAACTTGGTATGGTATGATTCTATGAAGTTTTCAAAGTTCCAAATTGTTAAAAATTCAGAAAGGCATTTCAGGTTAGACAGGCAGTCAAATGCACAATGCAGGACAATGAGCTCTCTACAAGTACACAAGTAGAAGTCTGAGAACAGTGGATAGAGTTATATAAACATTAGCTCAGAAGTCAAAAAAGGAAATTAAAGGATTGGAATATTGGAGCTGAAAGGGTAGTGGTCAATATTTCAAAGACTAATGGCAGCTGGTTACAAGGAACATTACTTAGGGGCCTACTACTTGCGCAATATGGTTTAGCATCTTAATCAGTGACTAACCCTAAAACAGAGCTCACTCTGTTGTTTAGGAGCTGGAGCAAATCATATAGAAGAGGTTGAAGTAACACTACTTAGCCAGAAGAGAAGGCTAGGATGGGATCTAATTGCAGTCTTCCATTACCTAAAAAAGTCGTAGAGAAGATGGAATCAAATTCTTCCCAAAGCAAAATGATGAGATGCAATAGATAAAAGTTGCAATAACAGAAATTAATGTTACATAAATAATAATAATAATAATGTGGTGCTTGCAGTTAAGCACTGGAACAGGCACCCAGAGTGCCTGTGAAATCTGTCTCAGGAAATTTTCATAAATCAGCTTGATAAGGCCCTGAACTACCTGATCTAACTTTGAATTTAGCCCAGCCTTGAGCAGGACGTTGAACTGCATGACTACAGATGTCCCTTCCAACAAGTTTTTCTGCAGTTAAATGAACTAGAAGGAAGTGACCACTCTATAAATTCATTATGTACTTATTTCTCAGTTACACTGTGCTGTTCGGCTCCCAAACTCATCAAGGATATTTTAGAACTAGAAATGGTTCCTTTCATATAGAAAGTGACTGTAGGACTCTTCGGCTTAAAACAACAGCGTGGTAGTACGATAAGGTTACAACGTAACAAGTGGCATGAAAAAAAGCAGATAGGAACCTTTTTTAGACTTTTTTTTCTAAAACAAGTATAAAGAACTACCAAACAATACTAGAAAAACGAAGTTAAAAAACCCAACAAAAGAGAAAGTGATTCTGCAGACAATGATCAGTTGAATGCTTTTCAAGCAATTGGCAGACTGGAACCTTACATTGAAAAATACACACTGCAAATTATTAAACACACACAACATTAGGATCAGGAATTCTGAGTTGAAAAACAGAGGCTAGAAGAAAGCTGGGTTAGAAATATCATGTATGTTTTTTGTGTTCTTATTCTATGCTGGGTCTTACTACCGCTGATAAATAAAGGTTGCTAGGCTAGATATATCCTTGGCCTTAAGCAGTGCTGTCAGTCTTACAATAATGTCTTGCAAGGTTCCTAACTCTGTGTTGGCCATCCAGTCATGGCTCTGCAATTTTTTAGTTTTAGTAATCAGTAAAAATAATTATCTCCATTTGGCGGTCAGAGTCCTTTGAGCTCTTTGTGAGAGATTCTAGTGGCACAAACACATACATAACAACTTGGTATCTTACAAAGAACCTAAGTTACAGCTAGTACTATGTTCTGTAATATCAGACATATTTATGCAGATATTTTTAGATTAAATAAGTACATTAAAAAATAATGTGAAACACGATAAGATACAGTCACAATAAGAGGTTTGATAGAGATATGCTAATTTATGAGACAGATGTATCTGAAGCATAGTTTAGCTCAATAAACCTATGACTGATTTATAGTAAATGCTCTGCCACAGCAGTAAAAATTACAATAGAATTGATACCAAACAAACCTTGTAGACAGTTGATGAGACATGATTAAACACATAAAGCAAGCCAAAAAGATCACACCAAGTACTGAATGTATGGAAAAACAGAGCCCATGTCAGTTGTGTTAATATACAACTGTTGCCACTTTTATTTTGCTTCATAGTATGGCCAGGCAAGTTGTTTGTTATAAATGAATAGAGCTGATTATCGTTGATTACAAATGCACAAGTTCACACAGTTCTATTTGTTCCAAAAATCTACTAATAATCAATTCCAAAAGATTAAGGCAGCTATGTGCAGTTCGACAAAGTTTTAATCATCATCAGAGGAAGATGTAGCAGTCTCTTCACAGAATAATGAAGAGACCGAGTAGGAAAAAAAACACAACAAAAAAAAAACAAACACAAAAAACACCAAACAAAAAATCTACAAAACAAGAAAGCCAACAAAAAACACACAAAAACCAAACAAGGAAAAACAAACAAACAAAAAAAATCCCACACATGCCACAAGAAGAAAAGCAAACTTTGGCTGAGAACAAGTGTACCTAAAATAGGCTACTTTTCAATCTAAGCAGCCTCCTAATCATCTTAACCATCCTGATAAATTTAGACAATGAGGATTTAGAGTTCAGTCCATAAAACAATGTTTAAATGAGAGGTGTAAAATCGTGCCAGATCTCTTTTATATATGAGCCAGAGAGGCTATGCTTGTACTTTGTAGAAAAAAGTATTAAAAACCTAGCTAGATGTATACTATTCTAGTTTAAGTGAACAAAAGTTGCCACTGAGAATCAATCGTAAGTCTGGAAACTCTTTTTCTTTATCCATAAAAGGACAGACAATGTAGGCACAGTTGGGAGTTCAACAGGGAATGATTATTTTGCTGTTATATGGTATTTAAGGTTATGCTAGCATTTACTTTTCAAACACTCATGAGCCAGAGACTTACAAATAGAGCCATAAACATTCTCTCTAACCTGAGACTAATCTTGAGATCTTATCTGTCCCACCATTTATAGACAAACATGCACACAAACTGTTCAGATATGCATGTCTGAAGAGAAAAAGAAGTTTGTTGCACTGAAAAGCTTTTAAAGATTTTTATATTGGAAAAAAAATTAGTTCTGGCATGAAGAAAGGCCTGTGGCAAGACATTAGTCCATAGTCTGCTCTACTATCTGTTAGCATTTCCAAAGAGAAGCAGTCTAGTCAAGCTACCGAGATTTCTATAATTGCAGTAACGTTTTCCTCCCACATCTTCCAGGGAGATTTCACAACCCAGCATAAAGTAATTTATTACTCTCAAAGAAGGATTTTTTTTCTTTTTAATTGCCTGTGAGGAGATGCACATGAACACTCATTTCCCCTCTATCAAACCTAAGTATTCTGTCTCAGAATTTAGTAAACCAAATAAGGTT
This sequence comes from Chaetura pelagica, assembly GCF_000747805.2. Taxonomy (NCBI): domain Eukaryota; kingdom Metazoa; phylum Chordata; class Aves; order Apodiformes; family Apodidae; genus Chaetura; species Chaetura pelagica. The sequence goes on along the minus strand of NW_009952881.1, from coordinate 1,663,044 downwards.
TGACCTAGTGTTCGTGACACCATAAGGTCTGAGCTAAACATAAATTGAATAAGCTGCTCCTGTAAAGGTCCTTGGAATAAGCAAACAGCAGTGATTTAACTGCAGATTTACTACACGCTGTCTTGATTTGATTTTCACAAAGTTTGACTTACATCTCTAGGTACTGCAACAGATCTGCACTGGGCCTTGTGAAGTCAACTCCACTTCTCCACCCCTTTATTCTCCAGGTTATCATGAAGGAAACAAAACACATTGAAATAAAACACCATGCAAAATCCTCTTACCTCTCAATCACCTACAGGACCACGTCCTATGTTCTCAATCTATTTAAAGTAGGTCTCCTTTAATAAATCACATCAAAATAAAAGAAGGTATACAAGAGACATTAAGCAGTAAATGCAGCTATGTTAAGCTATTAATGGGACAAAAGGCTGGAGAATCTCACTAAATAAACAGCAAGAGTGAGACTCAATGCCCAGCAAGCTTAATGGGTAATATCATGTGGAAGATATGGAAGGCAAAGAAACCTGTGTCTACTAGACAAGCTACAAAGTTACCTCTGTTTAATAAGGGAAGTAACTTAGGCTATGGAGTTGGTCCCTTATGTAAAAGGCCTGGTAAGTCAGTCTGTCTTTACATGTATCTAGCCTCTCCCTAAATTATGCCCCTTTGTTCACTTCCTTTCATTCACAGCTCAGAGGAAAATTACTTATTAGGCAAGGGAAAGTCCCTGACACTCTGCTTGTCACCTCATTGTCCTTATTGTATAGGATCTTGGAGTTTGGGGAAAAACATTTGAAAACTGTTGATCTTCAGAACGTGAATGGCTTCACCGTGTGAGCACTTTACTTTTATAGGGTCATATTATTTGCAGCATTGGAAGATGAAACCCGTTTGTGAGATGCTGCTTTTCTCCTTCAGTCACAGAAAAGTGTGGCAAAATATCAGAGGATTTAAGTTGACAAAAGATGGTCAAGGTTGACTAGAAAAATGTATCTAGATCAATGTGTTATGCTTTCAGAAAACAAAAACACAAGGCAAAAGCCTATTGAGGAAAGAGGTGAGGAACAGCTGCTCTAAGACATTTTCCATTCTCCAACTGCTATGCATATAAACCACTACAATTAATTTACGTTATTTAGAACCACACAATCAGAAGTCCTGCAGGTTCTGAACTTCCTAGGAAAGGAGACAGAGAATGCTTCCAAGCATTTTCTTTGCAAATTGGATGCACAGTAATTCGTCTTTTAATAATGACTGATGTGGGCAGCCCCTGAACTTTCTAGGAGGTGTTAGAAAAGACTCTGTTGCATCTTCATCAAAACTACAGTAAACATGACTAAAGAAAACAGGAATCTTTGCTTTCATTGTTGTAATTGTTCTGTGCCTTTTCACATGACAGGACAGCAGAGTGTCCTGTGTGACTTTCACTGTTTCAGAAGCTTGCTGGCTGAAATCTTTTTCCCAGCCTGCAGATGCTAGCCCTTTTTAATTTCTCCCAGTCTTATTATAACTCTGAGCTGTTGAGGGTACATCAAGCCAGCCTTGTAATTTCTGACAATTATTAAAATTTTTATAAGGAAACTAATGTGTGTTTATTGTGATTCCAGTATTAATGGGCTCTGAATTTCATTCAGCCTCTATGAACTCTAAGAAACAGTAGGAACAAACAGGCACCACATATTCAATGCTACAGAATCTAAAGAAGAACTTTGAGGAAGAAGACAAATAAGTACAAAATATCATTCAGACACCAAAGTGGAAATGGTGGTTCCTGGTATGGATCAGACTCTAACCATCCACAAAATGTAGATGTCACAGAATTGGAATGCAGTTGCCTAATTCAACAGTTTAAAACTGGAAAAGAGAAAGAACACTGTGCCAACAGTGACTGCAGGGCAATTTAGACAAGTAAATGTAATCACTTGTAAATCCTGTTGGCATATGAGAATGAAATGCCTCCATGTTTACAAAGAGTGCCACAGGATCCACATGGATAGAGTTCCATCTGAGGCCCTGTTTCACATGTGTTCATCAACAAACAGAAATGCAGTGAAGAAATTTACCACTCAACCACTCAATTCAGTGATTTAGATAACAAAACATTCACCTGAAAAACCAACAACAATCTCTAAATGTATGGGTGCACAATCTTATGTGAAACACCTGATTTCTACTGATGATTTGGTTCATCATTCTACCAATGGTCAGGGTTAGAATCTTACATCTTCCCTAGGTAAGCCTTCCTTATACTTTGAGTTCCAAAGTTGCTGATAGAATATTTCATGCAAAAATGAAACAAAACAAAAGCAACAAAAAAACACAAAAAAACCCCCCACAACCTCCCCCCCCCAAAAAAA
>NW_009952881.1:1626615-1660649 GCF_000747805.2 Chaetura pelagica | reverse complement strand
AAAAAAAAAAAAAAAAAAAAATTAAAAACCAAAACCAAACAAAAAAACACCATACCAGCTTTACAGTAGAGGCTACACTTTATCTGTTTGCTACACCACAGCAGAGGTAATGAAGACTGTCAGATAAACCATCCGATTCCCCACATGCTCAATAATGGTTTATTGCAAATCCTTGTGTAGCATGAAATAATACTGTGAAAGTAAATAAATCTTATTTGGGTTACAGAAAGGTCTGAGTAATTTTTAACTGAATTAATTGCTAGAAAGACTTCTGAGCAGCCAATTAGCAATATTTGTATTTGGATCCGCCAGTTGGCCCAGAACTGAAAATGAATATTAGTTTCGACACACAGACTGCAGTGTTCACTGATAAAAACATTCAATCAAGATGAAGAATATCCTTGAGAATTACTGCGTTGAATGGAACATCCCTGATTAGTGGCCAGATGATGCTATTAGCCAAAACTGGTATTTCCCAACTACTGATTCAAAAACAGATTCTGCATTCCTCACACAACATCCTACAGTCCCAGTTTTTGGTTGCACTCTGTATAAATTCCTGAGTGAGAGGAAAGAATAGTGCCATATGTGAAACCTGCAAGGATGCCATGCACTGTTCATTTATGTTCCTTAGATTTTCACATGACTTATGACGACTTCATTTTCCCCACTTGGTATTCCACTTGTCAATAGCAGTAAATTATTTTCAAACTAATTTGAATTATTTTGAGAACTTTGAGTGAATTCTTCAAATCATCAGGTAATAAAAGCAGCATAGTAATGCAGTGCATCTGATCTCCTGCAGAAGCATCCTTTCAAAGACTTGTACGGAAAATACAGTGCTTATACAATGGAAAATGGACCAGGATGTGGCTATACCACAGAGAAGGGCTTCTGGAGGACAGTATCAATCTTCAGTTTTTATTATTTGTTCCACATCCTCTTCACAAGCTGAATGTAACCCAGCAGAATGGGACACCAGAGAAACACTGCAATTTCTGAAAATTAACATAGTTTTGAGCTGCTTCTATGACTGAGCAAAGATTGCTTCCTGGGAGCCTTATATTTCCTTTGACTTGTCATCCTCCCACCACCAAAGCCTGACAAGACTCAGCCCAAAATTAAATATGAGAAGATAAAAAAAAGAGATGGAGAAACACAAAAAGAAGTGACCACAAAATAAAAGGGAAAATAATAAACATTGACAAAAGCATTCAGTACAATCAGAAACTTGTGTGTTAGGCAAGCACCTCTTAAGGAATTATTTTGTAGCTTCTGGTCAGAATACGTACTTTGTGAGCTATGGCAATTTAGACATTTTTCACTTAATAGAAAAGTAAATAATTGTATCACATGTCAAGGCACAATTCTGGGCTGTCCTCAGGCACTCACACTCCTGGACTGTGTGTTTTTCCTCTTTATTGAATTATTTTTAACAGAGAGCTTTATTTTAAATGTATTCTATGTTCTTTACCACAGACTGTGCTCTCTTTGAGGTTACAAACTTAAGAAGTTGTATAGCTAAAGGGGTTTTTCAGAAATTCAAAGTAGAGTATTTTTGCCCATGAAGAATGCATTCACACTTTCTTGAAGTAAATTACAACAAAATCCTATATAATTAGAGCGTAAACTTGAATATATTTGTACCGGTAAGAAATGCTGGAAAAGGAGGACAGTGGAATACTGTGCAATGCTTAAAGGGGTATTTGAAAGCTTTTAAGTTAAGCATCATTTAAAACAGATTGTAATTAAGGATTTTCCTTTTTTTTATTACATATTAAGGTCTCTAAGAGCATAACTTCCATAAATAGTCAAGAATAAACTACATTCAGACCTACATATAAGCCCATTTCTTGGCACAGACAAATGAAAACTGTGATTGCTGACATCTCTTTGAAGGAAGATTTTTCTTTTTTTTTTTTTCATCCCAGCCCTTGTTTTATTTATATAGCTCTGCACACTTTTTTATTTTTAATTATCCTAAGGAAAAGAACGGGTGGAGGGAAACAGATCTTTGTTTTCCAACTGAGACAGTGAATACATTCCAAAGCTGCTTTTGTTTTTAATTTACAGAAGCCCTCATGTCTAATCTCCTAAGCCAACAAATAATCTGTTTGCCAGGTTTTACATGAGAGTCATGAAAAGTGCATACAATTGCTGACTTGATTCTTTTTTGGGATACGGATTAATTCTCTGCCATAAACTTGAAAAGATCCTTTTGTAGAACTTCTCACAATGAATTTATTTTTAACTATGCATTTTGTTTCCCAGGAGCTATTTCATTTTCATCCAGTTACTTGAGTATCTTTGACTCTCTTTTCCTTAATAACAACAAAAGCAGTATGTTTGCATATCTGAAAGGTAAGATAGTTGTGCGTGAAAGCAGCTGTTTAAAAGCAAAAAGAAGCACACTGAGAAATGTTGTCCCCTCTGAAAAAAAGCACAGAGCAGATGAGTGCTCCTACATACTTCCAGAATTATAATTTGAAAGGAAAAATCATACTTTGCATCCTTTTATTATTCTTTGTAATATCTGAAGTGAATCTCAGTATTTAAACACTTAATGTGCATCTACCAAGAAAATTCATGAGATTATGGGAGGAAAAGTGGAGAGAGTAGGACACTAACACAAATATATAGTTTCTCTAGACTGTTGTAAGTATCTTTAGAAATTCATGAATGTGGCAGGGCAGAAACAGTTTTGCAGTGAGATTTTGCATGATCTACTGCAAGCAAATCTGTTCTGGTGCAGAGGAGCACACCACCACGTTACTTTTCTTCTCTTCATTCTGGTCCATCTCCTCCACTAGACAACTATAAATCTAGCAGAGCAGTATCAATGAACTTGAAGGATGGAAAAAGCACCCATCAACTTTCTCAGAACTGACTTTTGCTGAGATTCCCGGACTTGGAATGCACTGTGTTCCTCCAGAGATGCTCATTTGTTCCTCTGCTTCTCTTACATGATGTGTGGCTATTACTGCACTTAAGCTAATAACACCACTAGTACAGTTCTTGTCTTAAAAATGGCTCACTTATGTCTTGATTAAAGGTATTCAAAATGTACTTAAAGGCAGAACTTAACAGTGGAGAGAAAAGGGATCAGGATGAAAAATGCCCCAGGTAAAAAACTCTTCTGCTCCAAGATTTGCATGTTCCCTTCCATACAGTTACACCATCCACAGACACCAAACAACCCTTTCCACTTCATGCACACTCCCAGAGCATTGTACTGAATGCTATGAAGATCCTGGCTATATGAATTCAGATAGACTGAAGCAAAGAAAAACAAACAAGGAAAGGCAAAGAGACTTCAAATAGACATAAAACACCACCATGCCAACTAATCCATGTTCTGAAGTGCTACATCCACATTTTTTGATCACATCCTTCTCATTTCCTTCAAGGGACTTATTTTACCAGATACCTTCCACCTATTTTGTGTTGAGTTGTGTATTACTGCAGAAGTCAACTTGCCATCATGCTAGCCAGAAAATAAAGATATATTCTGTGCTAGCAAGTTTTAGAATTTATATTTTCATAATTTTGTTAAACCACCATAACATGCAAATTTTCAAATTTTGTTAACCAATTTCCTGAGAAAAAAACAACCCACAATGCAGAATCAGATTTTTTTTTCTGATTTGTCTACTTACACTATGTTCACAAGTCCCTTTTACTCAAAAATATTTATAATCTATATTCAATGGGTTCTTATTGCAGAATCATCAGTGCTCCTTCAAAAAGTAACTCCTTTCTAAAGTCTCCATCTCTTAAATACCTTCCTCAACTCTCTTGACTGAAAGAAGGAAATGCAAATTCCTCCTCTGACCCACATACTGTTATGGAGGAAAACCCCCATTCAAAGTAATTTGTACCTAGGACATTATGGGGCCAGAATGTGAGCTTAGATATCCACTATTCTTCTCCAGTGTAGTTCACCTCCACAGCAGAGCAGCCTCAGACAGTGTTGATGGCTCTGGAATAAGGAGAGAAATTCACATAATTCTCTCAGTGAAGGAAAACTGTGGCACGGAGACAATCAAGCTATAGGTGTAAATGAGAACAACTCAAATAAACGGCATCACCATAATTCCCCATAAATGCTATGATAGCCAAGAAAAATGACATTGTTTTGTCATTCTCATCCCCTCCCACCCCCGTTGCATCCTTCAGCCAATGTGGGGTAGTAAAGTTAGATGGAATGATTACAAGACAGCATTCCTCTGCTTCCAGGCCACATTTCTATCCAAAGCCAGTTCAAGAAAATAATGCAGCTTTCCCCTTCCCACCCACAGCTCCCAGTCAGGCTTCTATGCCTTTAATTTACATTAATTTTTTTCATCTTCTGTCTTTGTATGCCCCTTGAGGCACTTGTTCTCCAAAGTGAGAACCACTCAAATATAGTTTACATTACCAACAGAACATTTTTAAAGAGGAAAGAAAATTGTCAAATAAGGTGACAAGATTCACACCAAGAATCATTTTGTAAAGTCTCTAAGATGTTGTCACAACAAACCCAGAGGAAGAATTCTATTTCCTCAGTAGCCAATAACAGAGAAGGTGACAGGAGAGCAGAAAGGAAACTGAAGACTCCCACATGCACTTGGGATGCTTTTCAGATCCTCAGTTTTGTCTATACATAGGCTGCTAGATGAGGAAAATGAGACACTAGTCTCTATTGCCAGTGCAACTGTTCACTTCACTTCTGCATGCTCCTTGATGGTTTGGTTACATTTTCACAGATGCTATCATTACACTCTAACTGTAATAATAATCTGTTTGGATTGTTCTGTTACTACACTGTGCTGACAGCTAGGTCTTCTGTACTGAAATGTCCAATGCTGATGAAAAGTGCAAATGCCCGAAATTAAGCCTAGAAACTATTTCTTAACCGAGTGCTGCTTTGTAGAGAGTGATTATTCCCAAGACTTGACGAGTGGAAACACGATGGAAAAAAAACAAATGGCCAGCAAAGTGGCAAATTAGGATATGGACAGATGACTGTAAACTACCGTGCACACCATTTTACAAATTCTCACTTACTAGATGAACTGTATTAATGGACAACAGCATACTTCTGATTCACTACTATTGCAAAATAAAGTAGATCACTTTAAGCCACTTGTTAGTTTGAATCACAGCACTAACAATAACAACTCTTACCTTGGAATTACAATAGGTTAGAAACATGCACACAAGCAATCAGCAACAATTCCTTAAGATGCAAAAGCCCAATAATTACTTGCCTCTCCCTGTCTTCTAAATTTCTTCCCCAGTTTGTTTCAAATTGGTGCTGGACCACAATTTCCATTATCCCAAAAGCATTCATGGTTCTCTGGTGGCCTTTACACTAGTATACAGAAATACAATTATGAATTTTCAGCTATAAGTTGACATCCACAGCAATCAATGGGACTAGATCAACAGCAGCATCTTTCTTCATCAGATGAGACCAAAGCCTGCCTCTGTAATCAGACCTGGTCTCCCCAGCTGTCCACATCAAAACACAGTGTAGCTTCCTACCTCATTGTCCAAACTTCCTTTGCAAAAATAATCTAGATGCATGAGGGGACTGCGCACCACGCTGCATTCTGGCTCCTAGCTAAGCTGGGAAAGCCTATATCCTGGAACACAAACACAACCTACAGCATCTTGAAAAAACTAGCCATATCTTCAAGGCTTTGAGGTTTATTAACAGATACCAGACACTGTCAGCTCAGACTGAAAATTAACACATTCAGCAGTGCTCTGCAGAAAATGAGGCAGGCACAGGAGATGGAAGATTACATTATTTCATTTGCTTTATTTTATCATTACCCATTTCACTCTGAGATCCCAACCTTTGATCTAAGTCTCCCTCATGCTCAGCACTGTATTTTATTTCTACAGCTCCACTGACAATGTTTAAATGAAGCCAATCTCCTCCCAAAGTATGCACAGAAGTCTTGCAAATTATTTTAGAACAAGAACAGCCTCAAGCTTAAGGAAAAGTTGCAATCAGAAAGAATAATCTCATTGAGACAGCATCTAACATTTCAGCAGATCAAGTAAAAAGCTAGAGAAAGTTGGCTGCAACACTCAGGTTTTTCCATCAGAAAGGATTACTGCCTGATATTGTGAATTCAGTGCATACTCCTCCTCTCTAAGAAGTCATAAGAAGAATGTTGGACTCCCCTTTACATCTTCTTCACTGACATGGATGCTCCTGCTAAGCCAAGGTTATATCGTGTCTCATGTGGCAGCACAGGAATAGAGAAAGGAAAGGGATTACTGCAGATATGAGGATTTTCAGGGATACATGCAGGAGGTACTTTAATTCCTGCACGCAGCTGCAGAATAAAGCATAATTAAAACTGGCTATCTCTGCTAGATATTACCAAAAAAGAACTGTACTTGTGACACAAGATCAGAGAACAGACTACCTTGGGAATCAATGACAATTAACATGAGCTAACCATAATATTTACTACCTTTTAAAAAAAAACAAAAAAAAAACCAAAAAAACCCAACCTTTTTTTCACTCTTTCACTCTTCACTCAGGATACTCTTTAAAAACTCTTACTTCCCATGGTGTTTTTATTAGCTCGGATGAGAGTTTGAACAACTGATTATGCTTTCACTGTTTCTGAAACACAGATGTTACTGTTTAGTGACTTTTTCATAGAAGTATTCTTAACACACTCACATAGTAGTATATATGTTTCTTCACAGCAATTAATATTTCAAACATGTTCAGTAGCTTGAAATCCTGTTCAAGCCACAGAATGCATAGCACGTGGACAGTGGCAGGACAAACTCCATTCTGGTCTCACTAGTTTTTTTATCCTTCCATGTTTTCAAACACCCATCTCTCTACTGAAATCTATAATGCAAGTGACAGTTCCAAGAAGCTCATGGTTCTGCACAAACCGTTAAACATTCACAATCACCAGCAAAAATTACTGAGTATCCTATTCCCCTATGAGACAGTTCATCCTGGCCAAGTCAAAGAGCTGTCCCATCTTTATCTGGACTGAAAGAACTGAATTCTGAATATGAACAAATAACTATCAATTATTACACTGAGTAACAGCAAAAAGCCTTGCAAGTAGGCAAATGAAGCAAGTACTACACAACAAACCCTAAGGCAAACAATGTAAGATAAACAATGTAAGAGGAAGAATTGGTCAGCTTTTTACAGTTGTTTCCCTCATTTTAAAATCAGAATTGTTGCTTCCTTTTTAATCTTATGAAAATTTTAGGGGTATAATGCTCTGTGACACTTAATGGGAAGTCAACTCTTTTTTTAGCTTGGCTAAGAATGGCACTGCTATGCAACCACTTTGTGGCCTATGTGGAAAGTTCTAAGTAAGGCACAGAGAAATCAGTCTTCCTGCTTTTAAACACCACTTTCATTAACAAAAGCATCTGGAGCTAGTCTGGTACTAAAATACATTCATAGGGAGATCACATTGCTTACGTGGCACTCAGCAAATAGTTCTATTTCACATTTGTTTCAGAGCTGACAAAAAAAACAAACAAAAAAAATCCACTTAAATGTCTCTTCCCTCATTCCATTACCACCTTATCAGTGGTACCATTACAAGTGCTTAGAAAACTAATTCACTGAAAAGCTCTGGCTTAAAATAGCTGGGTTGAGGTGGAGGTGGGATACTTGCTTCATTTGTTTCTTTAACTGAGGACAGCTCCCCAATGCAGATTACAAGGTAGTCGCACAGAGATACACAGACCCAAGTAAGAGGGTAGCATCGAGCAATGCCAGGGCATGAATATAAGTCTGTTTTGATACTGAAGGAAGCCCATTAAGGAACTGCACTCTTCACATACCCTAAGGGAGTGTAGAAGCAGTCTGGATACTAAGCAAAACAGAACATTGCATTTTTATAAAATTGATTCACTTAACACCTTACACACTACATAAAAACACCCAGAATGCTACACTGAAGCTCATTCACTACCTTGACAGTATAACTAATATGAGCTAACTAATCTACTCAATGAATCAGTCTTCCAAAGAGTAGATAGGGAAACAGAACAGAGATAAACATTTCTTGAAAACAGAAACACAGCAAATTATAAAACCGTTCTTGCAGGCAATCCCACATTCCTTAATGAGTAAAGAGGTGAAGCCCTAAATTATTATTCAAGTGAATTTTCCAGCCTCATACCTTGAGGATCTATTCAGTATGCCCTTGACTGTTGTCCTCCCCTGCTCCATCACAACTCCAAACCCTTAGCATTACCTACCCAAACTCACATTTAGCCTCTTGCCTCTCCCTGCTCCATGATCTGACCTCTTGTATCTTCAAAGCAAAACCCTTCATCTCATCCTTTCTTAACTCTATCCCACCTACTCAGCATCTTTTATTTACCTTCCCACCAAATAGAAAACACACACAAGGAATTGTATCACTTTATCTAGTAATAAATACAAAATAACTTAGTCTTTTTCAGGATAGTCAGTGTGATATGAGAAGGCTACCCAGGCTAATTTTCCAAGACTCCAGGCAGTCGCTTTAACTCCTAATGTCAAAGACAAAGCCTGTGGTTTAATGAAACTGGAAACTAATGCCTTGTTCTCCTGTGGTAAATTCCTGCTTCACTAAATCTTGGAATAAAGATTAAAGGCTGTGTGGTCAGAACTGAAAGATATAAAATCAAACGCTCTCATACAAACTACTTATTATTTAGTGGCCCCAACCACTAACTCTAGGAGGTTTTTTCCAAGAGCACCTTAGTGATGATACACTGAATTTCTTGGCTGGGGGAGGAAAGAGGGTGGTGGTGGTGAATATTTCCCAGCTCCTCCATAACAGACACACTTCATTCACATGCTCCTCCATCACATATTTGAGAACTAGTATCTGAATAGTAACCAAAGGCTTGGTATTTTCAGTGGAGATTAAAGGCTGCATGTTCAAACAGCCACTAACTTGGGTGGGTTGGTCAAATTCTCCCTACAGTTGTTTTATTCTGGAAATGCCACAATGGAGAAAAGAAGCTTTTAGATATTCACATTTCAAAGAGCACACTTTCCCGAATATTTTCAATAGAAGATGATAGCGCTACTGATTTATATAGACTGTGTATAAATCTACACATGCATATACACAAACGCACATGCACAGCATATACATATGTATATGTAGAACTATCTGTAACAGAGGAGGAGATTCTTTCATTTTGTCTTTTGCGTTGCACACTCCAGGAATCTATCCTTGATCTTGACAGAACTTACAGTTTATAATGAATACTTCACCAGCTTTCATGTCTGGCATCAAGGAAACACCTGGGAGTAAGATTTGTTCACTGTAGTTTTGTGTATTTCTTTTTTAAAATGTAGCTACTGTGCTGTTTGCCTCTCACAAAGATTGTTATTGTTTTAAAATATTTTACTGGTTTAGGCAAAAACAAAACAAACAAGTAAACAAGAGAGTCTGCCGTGCTTCTGCAAGCAGAAAGAGACCCTGAAAGAACTAAGAAAGAGGGATGTTGACTGTACTACAGACTAACTAAACATGACATTTAGTAGTGTCTCTTCTTCCCTTTAGCTACCTCCATAGAAAGAGAGATACAGAAAAATGGCAATACCTCTCAGGAAAGCCCTGGCTCCTATTTAAAATACTTACATGGTCCTCAGAATCTTGGCCTTCACTTTGTATTATATTCATCTCCACAACAAACTTGCGAGTTTCAGAATATCTTTTCCTTATCTAACAGAAAGAAACTAACATATTAAGAGGCTGAATGACCTACTGAGGTTAACACGAGAAATTTCTGGCAAATCTCTAAGAAACTCACATAGGTGATATAACATTATGAAATGCAGCATATTTTGTTGCATCAGTTTAACACAACTGATATTAATCCCAGAAATAATATGAAAAGGAGGATAAAATACCAGATTTACAGCACAGTTAACAGGATATGTGAAGAAAAAATTTAGAGACACAATGCCCCATTCATTCCATTTTAAGGAACCAAATCAACACAGTCAGATAACATTCACATTCTACATTGATGCGGTTAGACTTCCTTTGTCATTATGACATTCCTTTCTCCTTTCTTTCTGTACATTTACTTGAGATTTGAAACTTCCTAGAATCTAGGTACTAGACTTACAACTGCCTATGCCAAGATTTGAACTATTTCCAACAACAATGACTGTTCTAACTGATGAGATTAGAAATAGAGCTAGCTAAAAAGGTATGATATATTTTAGCTGATCTGCTTTCAAATGCTTTTGATTAGGTCTATAAACTAAGGAGAAAAAAAATGTATGAAAATTGAAGAATCAGATATCTCACAAAATCAAAAACATCTGTTCCACAGGTACAGGCTTTGTTACTCAGTCTAAATAGGAAACTTCTAAGCTACAGTTAATGCCCTGGTTTGCAATCTTTTTAGTATGTCCGAAAAATTCACGTTAAATAGCCTCGGAACACAAACAGTGAGAGAGGTCTTATCCTATCACCTCCTTGCATAAATACAAATTCCACACAGGCTGGAAACCACTGAAGAGTCAGTCTCTTGTTCACATGCAGATTGGCAGAAAGATGCTATTTCAAGGCCACTGAAATGCTTTTATGAAACCCTAGTGCTTATGCAGGCAGTTTAAGAAAGCAGCTATGAAGTTTGTAAAGCTTAACAACCCTTCATAGTCTACTGCTCCAGTTGAACAAGGAGAGGAATATCATTCAGCGCAATATTTTTGCTTCCAGGGGTACCCTGCATTTTAGTCTAGCACATCTCTGGAAGAAGCTTCACAAGAAGTTCAATCAATACTACAGCTTCAAATGTGTTTTTAAACCAGCATACATGAAAAGGGGAGTAAAGGGGAACTTCTAATTCTATCTTTTTATGCATACTTATGAAAATATCTAGATCAAAGACTCTTCCTCTACAAGTAAATTTCAAACCTCCTGTAAGACTTAAAGGAAACATATTATAACTCATTTTATATTTCAGTTAGCATAAAACACATGGTCTCACAACAGGCTTTTCCCTAATGTGCAGGGAACTGCTTTAAAATGGAGCAAAGCAGTCTAAACAGGGCCCTTTTCCTGCCTCCACAACAGGGGAAAATGGTATCAAGAATGTAACAAGCATTCAAGCTATCTCTGTCATCACCCTAACCATCAGCTCTAGCTACCTTACACACACATGAAAAGTACACTTAAAGAGAGAAATTACCCTAGGTTAAACATAACCTCCTGAGCTCTCTACTTGCTAAAATGAACATCAGCCAACCTGGAATCTGCCAAAGCCCTTTTGACCTCAGAGTTATTTATCATATTGAACATTTATTCCAACACATTGGTTTCAGGACAACTCTTCCCAATCACTGCCATTTCTCCTGAAGAATCATTCTGCTGCTAAGGGACTGACCACCATGGAGAAGTTCTACGTTTAGTACTCAGCTGATCTAAAAAGGGCCTCTCAATGCAGACAAATATATTTGACACAATATTATCTTCCTAACTCTGAGATGCCCAGAACCCAAGCAGTAACGTTAGCACATGGCCGTTCTCCTTAGAAGGAGCTCTTCAGCAAGGTATTCTGGCACAGAATAAGGATTGCACCAATAGGGATATAACAGTTTTCATACTCAGGGGTGCAGGTTGAGGACTATACTGAACAAATCTAACTCAAAAAGTCATATGACCTTTTCCTGTACCATCCGTTGTCTTCCCTACTGACATACTTGTTAAGAAATATGAGAGAAAAAGAAGTTGTGTGTACAATAAGTGTACGCAGGACAGAGCTGCATCTTTTGGGCAATGTTCTCTTTCCTGAGAAACAGAAGTAGTACAGGAACGGGATAGCATAAAAAACCCCAACATTATTTGAAATATCTTTTAGAATGTTAGAAGCAAGGAAATAAAAAACACACACACAAAAAAAAAAAAAAAAGATGAAAGAAAGTAATCAAATAAGACTAAATTAAGAAAATTCCTCTACTTAGGAGGAGGGGAATTTCTGCTACTAGGGAGAAAATAGTTTTGAAAAATACCTGCACCTGTTAAACAGTACTGCAAAAGAAGAGCACAACACTCAATTCTGTTGAGAGAACACCTCCCAAACTTCAAAACCTGACCAGGTCCCTGGGGAAGCCACTGATAACAGTTTTCTGTTGGCACAGAACTAGCATGTGTCTTATTGCAAATGCCACATAACACCAAAAACTACTCAGGAATTTCACAACACACAAAATAGGGTAATAGCTAATGCTTTGAATTTTGGTATACATCAGTCCTTCATTTTCACATTTATGTCCACATTTATTTTGAAAAGAAAGAAACAACTAGGTGGAATCCCAGGAAAAAGGGAGCACCTTCTCAGTTCTGGCACAGACTTGATGCACAATTTAAACAAATCATTCAATCTTTCTGATTCTTAGTTCGCCAGCATTAAAAACTGGGCAGCAGTTAATTTATTCTGATCTTTGTCTCATTTACATAGGTTGTAAATGCTGAAGGGCACAGGCCACCTCTCACTATGGATTTGTGCAGTGTCTATTACAGTAGAGATCTGAACACAGCAGGGCCTTTAAGAGCTATCTCATCTTTGAAGTACATTCAAAAAGTATATTGTTTCATGATATGTATGACTCCCAAAGCCTATTACATGGAGAGATAAATATTCCTGATCACTGAGTATAATTTAGTGTCAGAAATTAAAGGGTCAAGAAAAACATCTGACAATAATTGCAAGTCTTCCCTCCTTCCTTATGTATATCAACAACAGCATGTGGGAGAGGGAATGGGAAACAAAAGCTAAATCTATAATTAGTGAATAAATAATAGCAAAAATCTCCTAAGAAATCTCAGTCTAAGTTCTTCAGCTCCAAACTGCTTACAGGAAAAAGTTTCCATAAATTGGCATTAATGAAGAACAATCTTCTTGCTTTGTCTGGCAGGAAGAGCCACCTTTTCTAAGAAAGAAAGGCACGACAATCTAGAAATCCTAATAACAACATTAGAGTCCTGAACTTTAATGTATTAATGAATGGACGTGCACCCATGCTGTAATCATGAATTTCAGCATTGCCTTTGATGCTTCATTGGGCACAAAGCTCTTACAAAATGTTTGAAGTGTCTGACTGTGTAATAATGATTTATAATTCTCTTGAACCAAAGCAAAATTTGCTAGTAAAAATCATTTTTTAAATAAAAAATAAATTGTGACTGGAGGGTCTGGGTTTGTTTCAAAAAAGAGATCACCCACAAGCAGCAAATTATTTAAAAAGCCACTGCTTCTAGTGTTTTGAGATAGGGAGCACACAACTCAGAATTTCAAAGTAGTGTTAATTAAGATCAGTTTATTAAAATGTCAATCTTTTTAACCAAAAAAATTCCCTACCATGAATACTAGTTGCACATTCCTTTATGTTCAACTTTTCATGAAGAAAATTATTTTTCCTCTTACCATATATTGAGCTTTATCCCTTTTCCATTCTTCCTTTTTTCCACTTCCATGTCTTCTGTCTGGGTTTATTTGTAGGCTAAGTGCTTTCCCCTTATGCCCACATACTCAGAAAGGTCTGTAAATTACATTAAAATAGTTGTGCTTGGCATTGGGGAAAAAAATAAATCTTAAAGTTTTATGAATTTTCTTTCTTCCTTTTCAGCTCAGTCCAAAGCCCACCAGACTCAATGAAAATAATATTTTTTACTTCAGAACAATGTGAATCAAGCCTATATTTTAAATAAATGTCATAGCTTTATTCTTATTAGTGCTTCAATTCCAAGACTTCTTTCTCAGAAAGTGCAAGGAAAAGGAGTGAACAAAAATGAGCCCGGCAAGTGTATGCCTTTATCACTCTCAAAGTAGTTATTTTTGCCAAAGTAGTTAGAACAGTCCAATACTTTAAAAAAATCTGCCAAGGAAAAAAAGAACGGATATGGTACGGCTAGAGACATCCCTCTGTATTTCTCTCAGAAACATGGAGCTAAAGACACAGTGGGAGGTGGTGGGGGCTTGAAAAATAACTTCGATAATTTTTGTCAAGCTCTTCAATGTCCTCACACCAAATAAGGAGTTTTATTTTATTGTAATTCCTTCTTTGTAAAGATAATGGCTGTGAAAAGGGTTATTGAGTCAGATGATTAAATGGTTAACATATATGTTGTGGCTGATCTGCACACACCAGCTGTGCAGCCAAGCAGAGTGATTCTGACATGGTCTATAATAAAGTCTTTCCCACTTATGCTAGTACAGGGAGAAGAACTGAATTTATTCTCAGATAAGCTGTCTATAACCATACACATCACACTCATGTGGCTGAAATCATACCCATCTTAGGTACACCAATGATAAATTTCATTAAATTTTAGCAAAAGCCCAGAGTAAGATATCAGCTTCTCTCTTGAGACAGCACCAAAACAGTTCTGGTGCTCACAAAACCACAAATACCATGTAATGAAGAAGATCGTAAGCACCTGAAACAACATCCTAGGTGTCACTGTTACAGTAGTCAGTTCAGACAACTGAGACTCTTCTGGCTCTTTTGCAAAGTAATTATATGTACAATTAAAAGAAATTAAGAAATATATATATAGCTATTGTTCTGCTGCTTGGCTTTTTTCATTTCTTTGGTTTGAGTTTTAAAGTTTTCATCAGGATCTGATGCTTGTGGCCCAAAATAATTGTCTGTCAAAGAGTAGATCAACCTAAATGTATAAAATACATGTAACAAATCAGAGAGTACATGTCCATGCTAACTGGGGGCAGGAACAGCAAGCAGGGCAGTCCTGTCCAAGAGCGAACTGTCCATAGCAAACCATGCTGCTTCAAAATTCTGACATGAAATCACAGAACATGACAACTCTTTTCCCAGCATTTAGAGAGGGGGGATTCTACCCAAAGCTTTGGACTCATTTTAGATTATATTATCTTCAATTACATATGTCTCTAACTGGAAATATCTATGCGGATTTTTAATTACAAATTCAAAACTATTTCCACACTTCTCCTCAAAGAGGTGGGCTTCTGTTTTTAATGTTTGTGATTAACATTAGGGTTTCTTTGCTTTCTCAACCTTTACAAGGAATTCCTTTTTTTTTTTTTTTAATTTCAAGTCAAGCTGTGTTGCTGAATGAGTTACAGCAAAGCAGAAGGAAGAAGCAGTGCTTCTAACTACTTCTACAGATTCAGAGCTGACTGAACTCCAGAAATCCAAGTAGAAGACCAATAGTGGAAGTTATCTGTGGCACAATACAGGGGAAAAAAATAAATATATACAATCCCTATTCACTGTCCCTGTGATCTCAAGAGCATTACACCACCAGTTTTAAATTGCCTATGAATTGTTGGAAAATGTGTGCTACAAAAGGCCACCATAAAGCAAATTATGCCAGAAGGAGGGCATTTCCTAAGATCTCACCAAGCTGAGACAGAAGGACAACAGCCACTCTCCCCATTAACACTCACGGTATTATCACATATGTTTGAGAAATACACTTAGCATAAAGAGCAAGATAATTCCTTTATTAATTATTGTCTTTTCTTGCTTGTTTCTTTGCCTCAAGAAAAATATAAAGAACAGGATTCCACTGCTTAGCTACATTTTTATTTTCCTCCCCATCAAATCCTATTTCCACTTGTTCCTGTTATTAACATAAACCCAGGACCTGTCTTACAGTTCCCCTATGGGGACCCATACAAATTCACTAGAACTACAGGCTAATACTTGTCAGCTTCTCTTAGTATTATAAAATAGTGCAAAGGCCTCAACATGGTATCCTGTATTACAAATGGGAATCCTACCATTGATTTTAACAGAACAGCCATTTTCATGAATTAAAGAAACGCTACCGGTTATTAAATGCTGTCTTGTAATACAGAGACTTTCCATTTTTCATATCCATTAGACCTGTAACCCTCTGCAGCACTAACCACTGACTTCTTTCCCCCAGAAAAAAAATGCTACTGATCAGTAAGGTGACCCATAGCACATCTTTCAGCTTTTTCATCCAAAGGAATAGAAAGATGCCTGCCCTGTCAGCCAGCAGAATAGTGACCAATTCCACACACTCTTAACCTCTTAGCACTGTGGGCAATCCAGGAGACTCCTGGAGTACCCTGAGGATAACTTCCTAAGCCAAATGACTGACACCCCTACCAGAGGTGATGCAATGCTAGACCTGATGGTCACCAATTCAAAGTCAGCTAATTGATGACATCAAGATTGGAGGGAGCATGAGCTGCAGTGATCATGCAGCAGTGGAGTTCAAAGTCCTGAAGAATAGGGGTCAGGCAAAGAGTAAAATCAGGACCTTGAATTTTAGGAAAGCAAGCTTGCAGCTCTTCAAGGAGTTAATCAATAGAATTGCCTGAAAAACTGCCCTCCGGGACAAGGAAGCAGAATGGAGCTGGCAGATCTTTAAGGATACTTTCCATAGGGCACAAGAGCCCTTGATGCCCAGATGTAAGAAATCAGGCAAGGAAGGAAAGAGATCAGCATAGGTGAGTCAACATTGGCTGACCAAACTGAAGAGTGAGAAAGAAATACACAGGCAGTGGAAGTGGGATGGCTATCCTGGGAAGAATGCAGGGATAGTGCCTAGTTGTGTAGGGATGAGGCCAGGAAAGCCAAGGTACATCTAGAGCTGAACCTGGCAAGGAATGCAAAGAATAAGATGACCTTCTACAGGTAGATCAGCCAGAAAAGAAAGGTGAAAGAAAGTTCCTATTCTGATGAGCAAGACTGGCAAACTGGTAGCAACGGATGAGGAGAAGTCTGAGATATTCAACAATGTTTTCGACTCAGACTTCACCGGCAGCCTCTCTTCTCACACTTCGAGTGAATGGGATGCAAGGCAGGGATTGAAAGAGCTATGAAGTGCTACTTCTAAACAAACTAAGAAACCTTTTTAAGGAGTAATGGAACACTCATACTCAGTGCCAATATATTAACTCAGATTCCAAAGTTGTTTACTGGTATGGTTTTAATTATTGCTTTCAAAAAAGCCACTTTGGGCTATTTAAGTAGAAAGTAACCCTCATAAATGCCCTATTTTTATTTTTAAAAATTAAATGTAAAAGGTTATTTTCATGAACAAGTGCAAAAAGGTTGACCTGTCAATTGCTCATTAATATTTTATATATATACACACAATGTTTATTACATATTGTCCTACAAATCTATTAATAGCATTCTATTGTATATTAAACATAAATTGTGCATGTGTATATAATAGTTATATTATCTAATAAACATAGGACATGTATGCCTACAGATATAATGTCATGAACCAAAGCAGACTAGAGACACTCGCATCACACAGCCTACTTTCCTCTAGAGGCAGATGCATTGCTTTAGTTAAAAGTTGTAACTGATGTGTTCAATATCCTGTTCAATTACCAAAGCCCAGTCCCACTGGTCTTAACTGATCTTTATGTTAAATTTATATTAAATAGGTATTGCTGCAGTTATGTTCCACACAGATTAAAATCTGTTTCTTTCATATTTGAAGTGGTCATATTCAGGTTCAATAACTACTTTATACCCAAATTTCTGTTTTTAAGTCAAGGATAAGCATCACAGCACAAGTTACTACACTGCTTCCCATGGAAGAACAAAGACTCTGGTAGCCACTGGTTGATTCAAGGCAATTGATACGACAGAAGGCACTGAAGAAACACTCTTGGATCCACCCCTGCAAGGAAGTATGGTTTTCAGTGTTGTAATTTCATTAAGGAACATGCTACTGCAGATAATAAGTTGTTTAACTAGCTGATCTGACAGGCTTCTAGCTTTCAGATGGGACAATTCCTTTTCTGCTGATTTTCACCAGGTTTTCCCATTTGGTTGGCCATAGACAGAATTCAGTGCAAACAAATTGTTGAAGTCTGGCAATTTAGCTTCCTCTCACTGAAGTCAATGAGACTTTTGCCCAGGTGAAGACCAGTTCTTTCACTTTGAGACTAAATATTTCCTGCCTCCGCTCCAACTTTTTTTTTTTTTTTTAGTAGAAGAAAGCAACCAAGCCTGGCAAGATATCTTATCAATTTACCTTCCAAAACACAACACACATTAGCTGAAATAACAAGCCACCATCTGTAAACACAGTCCCTAAGGCTGTTTATTGAAACAAAAAAAACCAACCCAAAACAAACAAAAACAACCCAAAAACACACACACAAAACCCCAAACAAACCTGAAAAGCCAAAAAAACCCTGCCCAAAATCTGACGCAACTAAAATCTGCAGGAAGCAAATGATGCAACTCCTTCCATTCTTACATATCATGGGGAGCAGAGGAGGTTGGGGAAGTCATATTACAATCTGACACATTTTCAGGTAGAACTTGTTTCCACTAAAGGTACAAAACTCTACTGATCATCTTTCCAAAACTTTCTTCATAATACATCTGTATTAGATGCCCTACATCATAATAAATATCCACTTTGAAAAATAAGTAATTTTCTAAAGCCTTTGCAAAGTTATTATTAAACAAGATATACTGTTAGTACAAATCTTGTTTCATTGCAAACACCTGCGAGAGATCTAACAAGCCTCCTGCCAGTCTACTAAATCAAGAAGCCTTTTTTCCAAAATTAAGGCAGAATTTGAGTAATCTGATAGATTATAAATTATAAAGCCAAGCATCCAGATGTTGAATATTTGTTACAATATTCCAAGTTGGCCATATTTTAATACTGTAAGAGGTTAACATTCTTGGTGAAAATAGAGCTTTATGTGCATATATATTTTAATCTGTTTTGCTGTATGTTTAGGTATTTTACATATTAATTTATTTTTATATATTTATATATAAACATGTCACACTTCTATTGTATAAATAATTAATATATACACGAAAATAATTCCTATCATGGTTATATAGAAAGAAGATGCAGCATCCAAACTCCCTTCTGTGATCCCAGTTTAGACAGGACACTAGCCTTTAATACAAATTGATTAACATAATTAGAAAGAAGGGAACAAAGCCCATTAAAGTGAGATCCCCAATGCGGTACTAATACAGCAACCTAGCAACTGTAACATTTACAGAAGCACCAAGGAGCCAATCTGCATGAAATCAGATTTGAACACAAGTCACCTCCACACAAAAGTTCAAGTCAATACAACAGGTTTTATAGAATTAGGATAGCCCCATCTAGGTACATTGGGATGAACCAGAGGTGCCTTAAAGATGCCAGTGTTTTGAAGCCAAATATCACTTGTTTGAGCACCATTAACCAAGCACAGAGACACTGCAAGCAGGGTATACTTAACTGATAAGTATAATGCAATTAAGGGTATACTGAACTTATAAGTATAGTGTGATTATGTATTGGTTAAATACATGCAAAGTATAGTGAGGATGTAACAAGTCACGAAGCCAAGCATTACTGCTCACCATCCCAACAAGGCAGCTGCACAGTGTTCCCAGACCATGCAGGCAATGAGCTTTCTCCAGTGATACCTGGAAGGCATTCTCTGTATGGCTGAGTTGCTGCCTTCTACCAGCTCCATCAACACAGACTCTACTCCCTCTTCCTTGGCTTCCCTGTCCCTTTTAGGATTCTACACCATTCCATGCTGGCTTTTTCCCTCTGCAATACTTGATCTACTAAAGACTCTCTCTCAATAATCATGTGTCTTGCTTTTTACCTTTTTACAGATTTTTTTAACCCACATCTTCTTTAGCAGCTATAGCCCAGATTAAGCAGCTATGCTGTAACAGAGCTCAGCCTTGAAAACTTGGTACACTGGCAACCACATATGAAAGCAAATCTTACAGAAAGAGTTGCAGACAGGTTCACTACACATCTTTCAGAAAAATGCAAGTCTTCATATAAAACACTCCAGAATTTTGCAGGAATCTAATTGTCAACATTGTAAAATCACCTTCTTGTTATACATAGCAGCTTTTATGATGGCATGTTTAGTAGAGTTACATCCAGGGAATACAATGAGGTAACACAATGATAAATCATGTCCCTGACTTCTAAACCAGCTTCCCTTATCAGCCTGGGGCCCATTGCCATTGGACTCTGAAGTCTCCTTTACAATGTTGGAAGTTAAGCAAAGCCAAATAACTCATTCTATAATAGGACGTTATAAAAATATTTTTAAACATTCAACTGGATCTTGCTGTTTGTGGAGAACAGAACAATATTGTAGATTTACACCATCTCCAGGAGCTTTTGTTTTAATTGAAAACAGGAGGCTTGTCATGTAAATAAGTGAAGAAAGAGCTAGGAAATTTAAGCAAGGGGTCAAAATCTATCTCAGACACAGACTCTGGAGGAACGGAGTACTTTACTCACAAGTCAATTCACAGCTAATATCAACATACTACTCTCCAGATTTCAAACTGTGGACTGGACAGATTTATCTTTTCTGTGCAACTCTGGGAAATCAGAAAAACTACTTCCCCTTTCAAAACAGATAGTCTGAGGTATGGTACCTTAACAATTCCTTAAGACAGATTCTCACCTAGAATGCATCGGCACTACATAAGTCAAAATATTATTTTATTATTACCTCTTTAACACCTAGTTAAACAGTACTTAACCCACTGGCATAAACCCAATACAGGCCCATTAAGTTAAATATTGCTAATGCACTATTGTTTGAATTAAGCACTCGTCTAAGCAGCAGTAAATGTCATTCACTGTCATTAGGGTAAATTGGTTCCCTGGGCAACATACCAGAAACACAGGTGTCCTGATTACATGGGTCCTCATTAAATACAGCACACTACTTCTTAAAAAATGGAACTCAAGCTGATTGTGACAAAAAAACCCCTCCGTTATACCTTCTTCCAGTGAGGGAGAATGTACAAATACAACTATGAGAACACACATGCCCATGTCTCTGTAGCAACTCCCAGGTCCCCTTACAGAAAAATGTTTGCCAATTGTGTCATGGCTCAGTCACAGGCCCTGAGAACAGAAGCAGCTCTATGAAGATAAGAACCCACGTGAGAACAAGGAACTATTGAAGTCAGGCATCCTCCTGCAGAGAGCTCTTTATATCACTGAAACCTCAAAGCAGATAAGGTTCCGCACAGATGGAAGTACTGCTCCTATAGTAAATTGCAGGACGAGAACTTGAGATTATAATCACTTGCTATTTATCAAGGATTGTGTCTTCCGTGAAGACCCCAGTATACCTCAAGGGGCTTAATAATAATAATGAGATCTACTGTATCTCACACACCTGAAGTATTACAGATCAGCTGTGATAACACATTAATGTTGTTACTGCTTTTTTCAGTTACTAATGTGACCAAATAGCCCAAAGTGTATTAGCTTACTAATCATAAAAACCCCACAGATTAAAAAAAATAATAAAAAAATGCTACTTTTATTTCTTTTTAAAAGAAAAGCAAGCTTTTAAATGCTAACTTGAGTCTTTTTTATTTCTGATCAATAAGGTATTCATGCACTGGAAGAGTTAAGAAGTGACACTAGTGCTGAGAATCATATGCTCCTGTTAGCAACTACTTTATGGAACTGAAGGACAGCTGGTGATCTTTGCTTTGGGGTTAGCAATTTGATGTCTATTTCAGGTTCTTTTCTTGACAATATGAACCCTATGCAGCATTTATACGATGCAACACACTTGCAGTCTTCTGCTGGGTTTCAGAATTTCTATTAGTAACAGGAACATGAGTTACACTGGTTAAACAATATAGATGTAATCCATTAAAATATTAGTTTTACTCATTGTCCCAGTGAAACCTTTTAAATGGAACATTTTCAGCCTGGAGATGCAGCTCCTTCCACACAGCCCTTTCTAATAAAATTATATGTAGACTGAATGACACTGAGAGGTTTATTGATTCTACTTTCAATTGGTAATGAAAACCAAAGCAGTTCATTCTATGGAACCTACAGCAAAGCAAGAACATTACGACTTTAAAATGTGGCTATGCAATCAACTAAAGATTTTTATGTTAAGAATCAACTAGAGAAACTGAAATGAAAAATGGGCTCAAAGAATGAAAGCATTTTACATAAGTAAAGCAACACAGGTGCAAATTCACTAGTTGTATGAGCACATGCATAATCCTCCTAGGCTCCTCTTTGCTCCTCCATCAGTCATTTCTGAGGCCTTCAGAGCAGCAAGCATCATATGCTCTAAGTGTTGATCCCCTCATTCCTCTTAACTAGCCAATGGTTAGGCAATAAGTTTAGGACAAAAATATATTAAACCTTACACAAGAGTTTACCTAGAAGCTTGTACATGTGGAAGAGATGCAAAGAGGTTGATTCTGAGGGAGAGCGCTATGAGTAAGTTTGGATGAAGTTCCTTACACTTTGAAAGCAGATATACATAATAAGTTATTAAATTTAAGTAATTCTACTCAACTTCTAATGCTGCTTGAACTCTACTGAACATATGCAGCAAAACCATGGAGAATTTGAAAAAAAAGTGTCATTCTGAATTTTGCTTTAAGCTTGAAAACCATTGTGTCTTTATGAAAAGATTTGCTAAGAGACTCAATAACAACGCATACCTAGTTTTAAGCCTGTCAAGACTGAGTAGTAAGTGACAAGAGGGTGCTATTATAGAAGATCCGACACATTTTGCGTGTCTTAATATGTAATTAGCTAGATGTTGAAGGAATTTACAACTTCCCAGATGCTGGTGACTTCTGCTATAAATTTTAATATATTATCAATGGAATTTAGCATTACCAAAAATGAACATTTGGAAATGTTAAGCCAGACAATTAATAACTTATGAGATTGAACAAGAAATTGAAAATTTTGAAATTTCATTTCTTCCTACTGACTTTTTAGTTTTTAAGATTTACATCACATTCAGATCTCATTTTGAGATATTAATGGATAACAAAAAAGGGAGAGAAATAGAAAGGAGGAAAAAGAAAGCTTCCTGCCTCCAGAATTAAATAAAACTGAAGAAAAGTAGTAAGTGAAGCAGTAGCAGCTGATAGATGAGCCTGTTCTCCCCAGCCAAGTCCTCTAGACTATTTAATGAATCAACACCATTTTTATAGAATCATAGGGGTTGGAAGGGACCTCGAAAGATCATCTAGTCCAACCCCCCCTGCCAGAGCAGGGTCACCTAGAGTGCATCACATAGGAACGCGTCCAGGTGGGTTTTCAATGTCTCCAGTGAAGGAGACTCCACAACCTCCCTGGCCAGCCTGTTCCAGGGCTCTGTCACTCTCACAGTAAAAAAAATTTTTTGGATATTCACCTTGAACCTCCTATGCTCCAATTTGCACCCATTACCCCTTGTCCTATCACTGGTCATCACTGAGAAAAGCCTAACTCCATCTCCCTGACACTCACCCCTTACATATTTGTAAACATTGATGAGGTCACCCCTCAGTCTCCTTTTCTCCAAGCTAAAGAGACCCAGCTCCCTCAGCCTTTCCTCATAAGGGAGATGTTCCACTCCCTTAATCATCTTTGTAGCTCTGCCCTGGACTCTTTCGAGCAGTTCCCTGTCCTTCTTGAACTGAGGGGCCCAGAACTGGACACAATACTCCAGATGTGGCCTCACCAATGCAGAATAGAGGGGGAGGAGAACCTCTCTTGACTGACTAACCACACCCTTTCTAATGCACCCCAGGATGCCATTGGTCTTCTTGGCCACAAGGGCACATTGCTAGCTCATGGTCATCCTCCTGTCTACCAGGACTCCCAGGTCTCTTTCACCTACCCTACTCTCCAGCAGTTCAGTCCCCAACCTGTAGTGGGACATCGTGTTGTTCTTCCCCAAATGCAAAACTCTACACTTCCCCTTGTTGAATTTCATCATGTTTCTCCCCGCCCAACTCTCCAGCCTATCTAAGTCTCTCTGAATGGCAGCACAGCCTTCTGGTCTGTCAGCCACTCCTCCCAGCTTAGTGTCATCAGCAAACTTGCTCAGGGTACATTCTATACCCTCATCCAGGTCGTTGATGATGATGTTGAACAACACCGGTCCCAGTACCGACCCCTGAGGTTACAGTGCCTGTAAAGGCACAATCCTAGCTCATACAGACACACAGGAAACAGAAGGCTGGTGGAAGTGCATTAACAGCATATACAATAGGCCACAAGTGCTTTAAGTTGTTTTAATCAACATTTGTTTCTGCTAAGAGATGTGATACATATGATTTCTATTCCATTTCCAATTTGGAATAGTCCCTTTTTTTCCTCATCTTTACTTTCATCTATCTGCTTCCAGGGAACTCTCAGGACAATGGCTTCATTTCTGTTAATTTAATTTAGTTTCATCAGGCATATGGAAAATACCCACGGTTACAAAGCTAAATCATGAAAGGTGCTTGCAGACACACCTCTCTAATAAAACACAGTACAATTGCACAAGATAGCTGTTGAAAGTAAGCACTTGCAAAGCTTTCCTACATATTGAGGTTACTCACTGCTATGGAAGATGCTTGCAAGCAGAGATGTGGTTGAAATTTCAACCCATTGCTTAAAAAAATAAATAAATTTAAAGGTTCTGTTCAAACCACAGAGTCTAGAATTCATATCACAAAAACATCCTGTAAGTTCAGTATTGATGCAGCCTCTCTCCATGGTGGAAAGAACAACAGTATTGGTAGAAATGCAGTAACATTATTACTTTATTTACTGATCAGAAATCTTAATATTAATACAGAGGTAGCCTACAACTTGAGCAGTTTAAGCTCAGATTTCTAGAAGCTAACTTATGTGAGAACCCATCAAAATAGTCACAGAAATTACTCTACTTGGTTAAACTACTTATAATTTAAAATAAAAAGGAAGTAGTGCCTAGATAACACATAGCTTGAAAAAAAAAAACCCAATGCAAAAAAAACAACAACAACAAAACAAAAACCCCCACAACAACAATAAAAAAACCAAACAATCACAAACCCAAACAAAAGCACTGAAAGAAAAGAAATGGGCAAAAGGACAGAAAGACAAATATAGACAGACCGTTTGCATAAATAAGGGAGAAATAAGTAAATAAATAGCTCCAGTACCCTCTTTCTCAGTAATATTGCATTACTGACTTGGCTGCTCCCATGATGGACCTTAGTAACAATGAAGCCCCTTGGAATACATTCAGCCATGGCTTTTTCGGACAAAACAAGTGGAAAGGAAAAAAAAATTGAGACAAGAGCATCTAACACTTCCACTGCTAAATGCCAATTACTTTTGTATTTGTGCTTATGGGCAGGAAATCCTGGCTCCTTTTCCATAAAGTCCCTGACACTGTGATTACAGGAGGAAGGGATTTCCATCTGCCTTATTCCCATAACAACTCTGGCTACTTCCAGAAACTATGCTGAAGAGTTAAGAAAGCCTACATTGTGTGAACATGGATCCAACCAAATACAGTCAATATGCATCTTAGCTTTGTCGATGTTCAAATTATTTCCATACTTTTTTTGTTGTGGGTTGTTTCTTTGTGGGTTTTTTTGGTTGTTTTTTTTTCCAAAAGTGCTGTATTTCCTGCTGATCTGAAGAGGTGCAGAACATTTCCAATACTTCAGAACATGGTGTTTCTGAACTTGGACAACCCTCAAAATTGTTGCAATTGCCTCCTCCTGCAACATGGTATGTAATAGTACAGTAATAGTACAGTAATAGTAACTGAGTTCACACCTACAACAGCAACTTGTTCCAGAACAGGGACAGAGCAAGACTTCAACAAATAGCAAATAAGCCCAAAAGAAAAGCTCGATCTGGGCATAGGTCCACAGAGGTGTCAGGAATTATACCCACCTCCTCATATTGAACATCTGGTCCTGTCAAATAAATGGGGATGGGGAAGGCTTGGGGTTGGAACATACTGCACTTTGGCCTGTCTCAAGTCCCAGAAGAAAAAGCAGTTCTCTAGCCAAAGGTGCAGTCAGAGCTTGCACAGATGAAACTAGGAACTGACACTTCCTTCTGCCAAGCAAACCACAGCAGAGAAGAGAATCTGGAGCCTTCTCCTTTGATATTCTAGAGGGCCCACACCCTCAGGTACTAGTTAAAGAATCTTATTGCAAACCTTGCCCCTTTTGCAACCTTGGTGATTATACAACACTATGCATGCTTTGAAATCTCCCCTTTACTCATTCATCCAAACACTGACTTTGCACAACTCTAAAGATGAGCTAAAACAGGTACCTGGTGATCACACACAAAACATGAGAAAGGACAGCTGTGAATGAAGAATAAATTTTAAAAGAGATTAATAATTGTTGAACTGAGACAAACTCTATAAACTATTGTGTTTGCAATATCACACTACATGTTTCAGCACTTGAAGTCACACTCTATATACTTTACTGATCTATTTGCATACCATATCGATCTCAAGAGTTGCATAATGTGTTTGATTTGTGGCACTTCTTCATAATTTTCTGATTAAGTTACTTATTTCACCTATTGACCTTTACTCTTAATTAAAGAGCCAATGTAAATGTTGAGCCGTAATCAACTTGCACACTACCGAGTGGAATTTACATCTTTTGGAATTTACTTAAGCTTTAAGGCCTTACACTGACACTGTGTGGTACACAATGGACATTTGCATCCTTTGCATTTTAAATTTGTGAAGCACATTTCTAGGAATCTAACTTTACTTCTAACAGCTTTCAAACTAAATTCCCACAGGCATTTGGTCCTTTAAAAAAATTCACACAACAGAAATTCCTGCTTTGAAAGCCTTAAAGAGAAAGACTAAGTGAAATCTCTGTCTGGTTTTCTCATACCACTTGTACTAAGTTTTGGATAAGACCTCTATTGCGTACAGCATGTACACTTATGCTGTACATAACCAATAAAATTTCCCCCCTCTACAGAGCTGGTAGCACATTACATTTGACACTGGTCACCACTCAAAATTTTAAAGTCACAGTAGAACTGCTTTCTCATTAACATGGGAATCTTAATCTGAGCAAATCAGTTAGTGCTGAAAGCAGAAAAAACCCAACAAAACCCACAATAGACCACAGTCATTGCATATATTCTGTTTATTATTGAGAAGTCCATTTTAGTTTTAATAATTTACGGCACTTGGTTGTCCTAGTAAGCGTATACAGTATTTTACTGATTGACTGTAAAGCGAGAGGACATCACAATTATCCAGTTAACAAATTAACTGCAATGTTTCATGTGTTTAAAAGGTGTTATGTTGATAGCTTGTAAAGTCAGCAGTTTGACAGCAGACACCAAGTATGTAGAAGCTGTAGCTATACCTTCCTTACAATCACATATCCATCATTTCTCCCTGCATATACCCCAACAAAAGGATAAAGATTAAAGATTAAGATAACGTTCAAGTAATCACTCCAAGCCAAAGAGTATGACAGCACTATGCCCCTTGAGACAGCTCTTCTTGCTCCACAGTGAGCAAATAGAAAAAAAAGTCACTGACTTGCTCAATTACCAATGGCTTTAAGATCAAACTATGCCAGTGGTTAGATCCAAAAGATAGAATTCAAAGAATAACAGACATGAGCATAATTCTGTAAAATAAGCTAGTGTATTAAGGCCCAGTGGGTTGAATTCCACAGACTGAACCAAGCAAAACACATTTCCAAACAATTGAAACTAAACCCTCAACGTGTCTATACAAATACTTGCTTACCAACTGCACTCTACATTAAAGTTATCTGGAAGGTGGTTTTTCACTCCAGCCTTAGTTTTCTGTCTCTTTTTTTTAGTTCAGAAAGTCTTTTTGACTGGGGGTTTTATTTTACTCACATTGTTGCTATAAGGACTGCATCATTTGTAGGCATTTTTCAAACAGACAATATTCCCCTTACACCATTACTTAAGCTGCTGAAACACACAGGCTAAAACCTTTGCCAGTGAACGACGCCCCAGCACACTGTTGACCACAAGTGTCCCTGCATTAAAATTCACAGTGAAGCAAACAAAATGGCAGAAGGAGGCTTAACTCAGGCTCAGTTCCTCCCTGCAATACATGTAATCAAGTCTGTCAGCATTTTGCTAATAGAGGAAGAATTTAACCCTAGATTAGACCCAGAAGATCACAGAGGCTAAAAAACATGAACTTGCGACACAGGATATCTATCAGCCCTTATCACATGCAGATGGAGAGTAGAAATTTGTGGAATTACTTAAGTTTTCTATATTTATTCTTTTTCCCCTCTCTTCCACCTTCAGCTTCACCTCCTACCTGTATGCTTCACTTTTCCCTCTTAAAAAAAATTAAAAAAATTAACTTACTCTCATTTGCACACTTCTACCACTGTTCCCTAAATCAGTTAGAATGCATCCTTTCTTGTTACATTGGCTCCATGTAACCAGTTCAGTCCTAGGACTGAATAACACTGTTACCAAACTTTCTGTTAGCAACTGCTTCTTCCTCCATGGCTTCTCATATTTCCCAATATGTTCTGTCTCTTATTGGCAAGAGAGGAAGAAACAAAACTACCATTCTTGTACCTTCATCCATTAACTGAGTGATGTGACTGAAATGTATTGGAGAAAGAATTCAGAATTAAAACTGAATTAAGATTATCTGAATAAGGACAATAATAATCATGAAAGGGCTTTAAAGATGAGTTATTTCTGTGAGAAACCTGCAGATGAAACTGGGGTGCCAGAGTCATATATAACACATACACCCTTGCTATTGGTGGGAACTGCTATGGTAGGAATGTGTTCCAGTGTAATCCAATGAGACTTATCAAAGGCAAATAGCATCATTTGCTCACTAGGGCTAATTTTGATTACTTCTTCCCTAAGCTTCACTGGAACAAGTATCAAAGTGAAAGCTCACATTCCTTCCATTGTCAGTAATGGAATAGCTCCTGATGACTTTTAGCTAGCCATGTACGTAGGCAATAAGAGGCCTCCAAGCCAGTTACCAGAGTACATAGAAAACCTCTACATTTAAAATATTCAGCTTGCTCAACAAAGAATGCACCTTGATTAGTAGAGTGTATTAAATTTCACCTACTTAACTTTGCAGCTTGATTAGTGAAGTATGCAGCTTAATCAGCACAGCATGCAACTCATGACAACATGCACCACCTAAAACTGAAACTAATGCTAAGACCCAACAGATTCCCCATTATGCGTCTCAAAGAAAAACATGTAGTATAGGAGATTCAAAGCAGGCTCTTAGGTCTGTAAAAAAACCACAAAAACAATCAATAAAACAATTAAAATATTCTGTTTCAGCAGCAACCTTGTGGTTTTGCAAGGTGTATGACTCAGATTGCAAAATTTCAATCGCCCAGTAGCTGGAGTAGTCAGGCAACAGACAACTTCTTTCAGTGCAAAACCAAAGCAGAACCCTCATCAGTAATCCAGGTCACTGTGACCCAGCACTCCTTTACTCATCATCCACGGGCAGTACGTAGCTAAATCCAACTTCCAGTATTTAATTTTAGGGACACCTGAGACAGTATCATTGGCTATCCAAAACACGATTTCATTCTCCCACGAAAATTAGGGGGAATACTTGAAGATAGCAAGCATTTCAGCAACTGACATAAATTATCATTACAATTTACATACTGGCAAGCTAAATGTAAGAGTTAGAAAGGGGTTCAACTCTACACAGATAGGATCTGGAGGCACTTCAGATAGGAACCAAGTTTCGATTTTAAACAATCCTAATGCTGAAGATTGTTCAGACAGTGTTTGAATTGCTTTGCTGCCCAGAAATAGACAAATTGTAACATAATTAGAAAGTAACTTCACTTTTAGTAAAATATAACTACATGTTCTGTCCCTAGACTATAAAGAAATGCAGATACAGCTGTAGCTTTCTGTAGCTATCACTCTACATAGTATTTCCTTAATGATTCCCCCTCTCCCCCCCGCTGCCCCGTGGTTATCCTATCTGTTGTGAACACGAGATGAACTCACAGTGTTGTTATTTATGGTACAGATTCTAAGACTGCTACAGTTAATAGAAACACTGTGTATTGTCTACAGGGGAGTTTTGCAGAATTTGGCATTTACTAAAGTAT
The DNA here is from genome assembly GCF_000747805.2 of Chaetura pelagica. Lineage (NCBI taxonomy): Eukaryota > Metazoa > Chordata > Aves > Apodiformes > Apodidae > Chaetura > Chaetura pelagica. The sequence goes on along the minus strand of NW_009952881.1, from coordinate 1,630,735 downwards.
AAATCTCACCAACAGAGGTACTTGTACTTATATAATTCTTAACCCACACCCTTCCTTTTGGATACTATACATTCACCAAGAAAAATGGTTATGTCTCTCAGATTCCCAGATACTCAGCTGTTTGTTGGCAGAACTGGATATCATCCCCATCACAACATACCTAGAGCTATTAATAGTCAAGGCTTTGGCCTGGCAACTTCTGAAACAATTAGAAAAAAGAAAATAGCATACTACAACAATTGTCAGACAATAAAGTACAAAGATTACAACTGTGTCCTGTGTCAAAAAAACCAAGCAAACCACACCACCACCAAAACAACAACAACAAAAAAAACCAAATAAAAATAAAACACAAAAAACCCAACCCACTCACCCAAGAAGTCCCAAATCTAATATTGTAATTCCTCAAAAATGTTTGCATTACTAAGAAAAACAAGTAGATATCAAACAGCATTGAACTTTATATTGGTTGTGTAGGAGCCGTAAGCTGAAACGTCAACAATCAAACACATACACGCATAAATCTCAATCTTTTAATTAAGAATTTAACCCTCAGGTAAGATTTAAAAAAAAAACCACAAAACAACAACCCACACCCAAACAAACACAACAAAAAAAACCCACAACAAACACCAAAAAAAACACAACACAAGTAACAAAGTTGTATTGCTCTCCCTTCTTAAACCATGAACCTAAAAACCCACCACAGTGACAGAAGTATGCCAGAATCAATTCAGACTGAGTTCTGAGAGGTGATACCAGTAGAAACAAGGAGGATAAAAGGCAATCAGGACAACAGCAGCCAACCTGAAAATCCAAAGGTTAATTTTCAGACTGCATCCTTTCTATCACAGCCTGCTGGATGGGATTCACATTCCCTCATGTGTATTTAGAAATCCTATGTTGGGCCATTAATCACTGTGTTAGGTCCTCTTCTGCTCAAAACATTGGTTGAAAAAAAGTTTCAATATCTTTATATATTTTTACTCTAACCATTCAGACCCCTGTGCCAGCTGGGTGGTACTGTCCCTACTGCTCCTTGCCATACATCTATGCAAATACTTATTGCAATATCTTTCAGAAAAAGTAGTAGAAACTTTTATATTTCCAAAGTGCTATTTTAAACATCTTCATTTGGAAATGAGTAATGCCATATTTTTAGCATCTATATTTTAATTAGAAGTATTTTCTTTTTGAAGACTCTAATTGGAGTAGCAAATTAAAATAAACAGTGTTCACTTGCTAAAGCATTCCACTGATGACTTTCTGGTACACTAAAGGCTAAGATGTTAAGCTTTCATTCTATGAATTTAAGCAGAACTTGCAACAAAACTTGGAAGTGTATTTAATTTTAGATTGAGTGGACTTAAAACATATTGGATAAATATTATAGGTCTTAGAGAACTGAAAATACGAGTGCCTACAGCATTCCTGATTCAGAATATTAAAAACTTAGCAAAGTCTTAAAACAAACTTACTCCAACAAAACAAAGTAGTCCACAGGACAGCTGCCTTAGTAGCTATTAATATAGCTACTACAGTGAAGGAGTTTTAACCTGTATTTTTGCTCACACAAGTTTCACACCATGCTGTAATCATATACTCTTCTTCCAAATATACAGTAACATGACTCAATGAAGAGTCCACTGTTATTTTAATTTGGCAGCCAGAGGATTTTGCATAAATTTTTGGTAATTCTGAACATGAAGGAAAACATTACTGTAAAAAGATCAATGTTAAAGCATTATTTGCTGTACACTACTTTCCCTTTTTGAAACACTGCCGGTTATTCCCTATCCATTCCTGAGACCACAGACTCTAAAACGGCAAGCATTTTATTAACTTCAGTTGAAGTAAAGTGTAACTATTAACCCATCAATCACTTCTCTCACTTGTGTACCATAGCTGCAGAACTTTTGTATTGGGTTTTATGTAGACAACAGATGAATCATCTTAAAGTTAATTTTGGAAGAACAAGTTTAGTGTAGATTCTAAACGTAAAATTTATCCCAGTTATGTTGTTGGCAACATGCTTGTCCTTTAAGATCATGTCAAAGACAAAGACTTAGAAAAGGTAGCAATTTTCAGCAAGTTGGTAGTCAGTGTTGCTATTTACATGTTCCCTGGAAATCTGCTATTTCTCTCAGCAAGGTGAAGATGATATTTCAATCCATTAGCCTGGAACTAGGCAAGAGTTAAAGGTTATGCTGAACTCTCCTTTTCTGAAAATAGTGCCAGGTTGCACTTCAGAGTCCTATCAGCTATGAAAAGCAAGACCAAGCACAACACTGAGATCAGCTCAGTTCTGAGACAGAACTAGATCAGGAACCATGTACAAGCATTTTCTATTTTGGTTCAAACAGCTCTTTTTTTTTTTCTCTTTAAAGGTCCAATATAATAGTCATTATTGCATCTGGTATAAGTTACCAAATATTTCTACACAGCAGTAACACAGGAGTCATGAGCAGAAGCAAGACAGCTAACATTACTGAACAACATCTAACCATGGTTATTGTCTGGGATACAAACAAAACAGGGGACAGGCAGCAGTTGAGAAAATGAGAAGCATGGAGTGATGACAACAGAAGATGGGTTAAAAGCTTATGTAGATTCAAGACATTTCAGGTATTGCCTGCACCCCCCGCCCCAGGCACTTCCCCTCTTATTCAAAAAATAGCTGCAGTACCACAGGATCCACCATGTGGTGTCTGTTAGCAAATGTTGACTTTTACATGATGACTGCTGTAGGTACATCTAGATTGTGTATTTAAACATCACAGTTTTGTTTTCATTTCTTGTAAGAAGCATTTGACTGAGGTTAATGTTTTATATCAACAGAGTAAAAATAGCTAATTCTGGGCCCAAAGGTCATACACATCAGCACAACTTGAGTTCTGAAGTGCTTTTAACCTTGATTTTTCCTTGTAAGCCAGGTCCTTTAAAATATACAACACATTTAGCCCAAGTCTTATAAGCATGGGGGGCAAGGAGGACATGACAAAAAAAACAACAACACCAAAAAAACCACCACATTTACACTGTCTTTGGAAGACCATAATAATTTCACAATCAGACAGGTCTGACTGCATATGAGACAATACTTGCCAGGAAATACATAAGACAAATTGAGTTCACTTTACAGAAAGGATTACAAATTTGAGATATCAGCACACAGAAAAAAAGACATCTTCTCCATCTGATTCATTAGAGTTTTGGCACCCCAATTAAATTCTGACAAGCTAGTATTCCAGGCACAGTAAAATATTGTTGTTCCACTAGGCTTGCTCCAATGTTTAGTCATAAGATCCATACAATAATAACAGAACAGTGGCCTATCTTGACCAACAGTACATTAGTTATTATCTGCAGCACAAACACCTACCACTTTATACTAACATTTTGGCAGTTAATCTAAACATAGCACTTAAAGCTACATCATAATTTTGAGATCTAACTGGGTCATTTTCCTTCCAGCTGGCACCAGTAAAAAGTATTTTATAACAAAAAAGTAAATGAAACTTTTTTTACGAGGGTTTTTTTCGTTCTTTAATGGCAGGAGCACAAGTATGATTTCAAGCACACACGACACATTTTTCAAGGCCTGTTTGCGGTGATGCTAGCTGGGTGAATTACAATAAGATTTATTGTGCAGTGGTGTATGTCTAATTTTCCATCTACTGCCGGGAGCTTCAGTTGGTGGGAACTAACAGAGACGCCCATTATGTACAGCCTGGTTCAAACTGTGGTTTTGGTGCAAACTTTCAGGGACAGGAACTTACTGCACATGCTGGCAAGACGACAGGGAGTAAATTGATGAAAAGAACAAAAAAGGATTTCTTAAATGGCTTCTTAAATATTTGGTATCCCATCCCCCTCTAAATTGTTTCATGGAAAAGGGAGAGGGAGAAGAAGGAATAAGTCACAAGAAATTTTCCTGTAAAAATTGTGTCATAGTCAATGGATATAAAACAAGGCAGCTAATGACTTCTTGTTATTGTAGCAAGGTCCCCTGCTGACAGGATTCAAAATTAACAGGAGCTCACCGGAACAGATTTCTCAATGCTTTACTCTCCAGTCCTTTTTTTGTTTGTTTGTTTCTTTCTTTCCCTGCCCCTCCCCC
>NW_009952881.1:1565200-1626286 GCF_000747805.2 Chaetura pelagica | reverse complement strand
CCTCCCCCCCACCCCACCGCCCCCGTACTGGAAATACATCCCTTTTTAAACAACCATCTACAGACTTCTTTTCCTTGCCTTCCTCCACCTTATTCTGGTTTTCTCAAATGTTCCATGCATACTCCCACCTAGCCAGATTGACATTGTCCATGCAAAGTGAAGGTGGAGGGAGGAAATAACAGAAGGAAGGAATAAGGAGAAGGAAAACCAGAACAGACACAACAAGAAAAAGCAAAGACCTGGAGGGATAAGAGCAGGGTGAGACTGTGGAGCTTGGGATTTCCAGCAAGAGATACATGCTGAATATGAGAGGTTAGCAAGGACAGAGAGAAAGCTTGAGAGGAAAAGGTTGGAAGGAAAAAGTTTAAAATGGGAGTGGAAAAAACCCAGTATGAATAATATAGTGGGAGGGTGCATTAACAGAGTAAATGACTTATTCAGTCTAGACCTGGGATCTGTCTTGCTAAGCCACAATGTACAACAATATAATTTTAATACACCGAGCACTTCATCTCAGAGATGTAACTGGAAACTCTGCAACCATGTCCCTGCTTCTTTAGGAACAACTTGTCAGGGAGAGAGAAAACCGTTCAACACACCATGTTTCTTCTGTGCCAGAGCAACACGGGGGTGGGGAAAGATGATTTGCGTAGTCTGCTCCACAACTGGCACTCAGAAAAGGCATTTTGCTTTAACCAAGCAAAAAGTGAAAATACACAACAGTCCATAAAACTGATGTCCTTTCTCATTGGCTTCCAAACATTCATGAATTCACAGTATTATGGTTTAAGTTTACAGTACAGAGTCATGACCTAGGAATAATGTCTTTTTCTGTCTTTTGTTTTATACGAGGTACCATTTACTATCCATCCCCGTGAAATCTGCTTCAACTATTCTCTCAGGGGTGTTAGTTTGCTCTCTATAACCTACGCTGTAGTTCCATAGCCACACACGGGATGGCACTGTGAAAATTAGTCCTCACATATCAAATCTGTTCCCCATTCTGACTCTTTGTAGGTAGCAGATTCAAGGCAAAGGTATGTTTTTATTCCCCAGAATTGTATTTATCCACCACAAACTGATATAAGCTCACTTTTATGCCTGGTTAGTTATATTTTTCCTTTGTATCAAGTATGGAAAACCAATGCCTGTAAATGTATTAATGCTATGTTATGATTTTTGGAAGCTTTGGTAGCAGAGAGAAGCAGTAAGCGATTGGGTGCGGTATTACAATGTGCAGTGTGGTATTTCATTTTCTCTAGAGGTCTGTAATTTTATGCATGTTGAAAAAATGTTAAGGAAACTTAATGCACAGAACATAAGGAACCAATTTTCCTCTTTAAGGAGAAAAAAATAAAAACAAAACAAAAAACACCTTCAGGCTGTAAGCATTAAAAACATCAGTCCAAATGGAACCATTCAGTAAACCAGAGTGGGCAACAGAGAGGGTAGGCATAGTTAAGAAACAACCATTAATTTTTGTCTGCCTCGTCTTTGCAGCCACATCTCTCTCAATCTTTGCTCAATTCATTAGCTCTCTATAATTGTATGTCAATGCAACCATAAATTCCATATATGGGTAACAGCAGACAGAAACTCCTTTGTGCCACACTGACTCAGAATAGAGGACATCACAAAAGTTTGTTGTTGTTGTTAGATAAATGCAGAAATGGAACAAGGTCCCAAAAAGACACATGAAATACAGTTAGAGTTCACCTAAAGTTAAGTCTCAAAGTTACTTCAGATTTCTGCTATTACACCATTGCCAAAAATCCCCTTCTGATCTTTAATCAAGCAATTGGCTCAACCATATACAGGGTAGCAAGAGTGACCCTATACTGTCTTGCAGAAAACATGGTATTTTACAGTGCAGCACTGTTTTATGTCCCAAAGTAGAAGCATGGCTCCAGAAATAGCATATACCGGTAGGTGATATTTAAAAAGAAAATCCACACATATGCTTTCAAGGATCATTAGTACAACATACACATTGTGTGGACTGTAGTCTGCAGCAGCCTATTATATAACTCAGTGCCAAACAGGCTTCTCAGCACCTAGATTCAAAAACAAGTACTAGACATAGCACACCCTTGATGCCAGTGCCTTATTTGGCCAGCAGGAAGGGGTACAGAATTCAGTGTTGCAGAAAATGGTTATTAACATCTGTCCAATGACAGCGGATGATTGGAACTGCATATTCTTTAGATGTATCTTTCTCCAGTTTTGTGTAAGAGCTAATACTAACTACAAGCCCTTTTCTCCACTTACTTTTCAACTTAAGAAACCAGCACATTATACTTGACAGACTAATCAAATACTGGTGTAGTTGCCACTAGCATAAAATAGCATCACTACACCAACAGTATGTACCTCTAGATAAACAGGTAAGCTCCCTGTTGCCTTCCTGACAGAAAGAAGTTCCACATCCAGAAAAACTCCCTCGAGAAGAAATTGGAGATCTTCAAGAGATACTTATTTGGCAGAAGACATCATAAGAAGGGCATAATTACATGAAGTATCCAATGAATTCACAGAACACAAACCAAAACAGGCAAGTAGAGGTTACCCCAAAGGCTCCCAGCATTGTTTTTTACATAGTATCACCCACACCCTTGAATTTTTGTCTATGATATTTTTTAAATGGATGGTTCAATACAAGGAGCCAGGAATACAACCCTCCTGTGACACTGGCACAATGAAGTCTACCTATGTTTATGTCTCTCTAGACTTTACCTACCTTGTCTTACCTAGCCTTGTCATAGCCAACCCAGATCAAGAGACATGGAAAAGAAATGGGTGGAGGATGGTCTGCACTAGCAAACTAACTTCATAATACTTCCAGTTCCTAAGGATCACCATTTCAGGGCAATAGCTCCCCTTCAGGAATGCTACTTCACATCTCACAGGGATTTTAACATAGCTGGAATTAGTGGCCTGAGCCTTAGTTTCTAGCCATGAGAGAGATCCATCAGTATCTGTTGGCAGCTGGACAAAAATAAGAGAGCAAATCACAAGTTTTCTTCAAAGTAATCACAACTCACATGAACAAAACAAATCCTTTTCCAACTAGTACTACATGTTTAATTTTTAAGATCATAAACCAAAATAAATGAAATTTTTAAAGGTCATTAGTCATCATACTCAATCTGTCATTGGTCTTTGTGCTAGAAAATCTCTGCAAATATCAAAGACAATTTTCCCCTACCTTTGATTATGAGTTGTGTTGAAGTTCACCACCACAACACATACTGGTAAAAGTACTATTGCTTCAACATTTAAAATCAGAGGAGCATTTATTTGGAAAAGCTCAGTTCCAAATGACTTTGAAATACTTCAAGATCTTGAAGAAACTGTCACATGTAGTTCTAATAAGTCAAGAGTAATAAAAAAAGCAGGTGTTATACTCTATTATGAAGAAAGAAGAATAAAACAATTTACTAAAGAAAATAATCCTAATAACCAGATGGACAAAATATTAAGAGCACCAGTTTACACTACCTCCCTTCTTTGTATAGACACATCTAGCAAACTCAACAAAATCAGGACAGAGAACTCACCTAGAGGTTTCACAAACAGCAATGCCAAGTTTTATGAGAGCTTGTTGTAAAGCCTTCTCCCACAACAGAGAAAAGGAGAGCTCTCTCTTCCTCTTCTGTAGAAAACAGGTGCAATACATTCTTTACTTGTGTGCATGAGACCCTGATTTGGATCAGGTGAGTTGTCCCAGGAAGGGAGGGTTCTTCGCTAAATAGAGATTTGAGATACCTGTGGCAACACTTAGGTTCCCCAGGAGTTGTATTCCTCACTCACATCTATCTGGGCAGTACAAGATAGACTGAGGAGGTTTTCCTCCTTTCTGAAAAGCTGTCAGTGTAACACAGCAAGAAAATCTTGAGCTCACCTGTACTTTAACATATTAGATCTGCAGTGCCATCCCACTACCAAGAAGCAAACACCAGTAACTGGCAGTATAAAGTCAAGGACTGTATTGCTTGCAATCAATACCGATGAAAGCCTTGCTATTCTTCATAGTTTGAGAACTTCTCAGGTACTTGGTCTCTACTTTACACATGTTCTGTTTTGGATTTACTACCACTGATGGCTTTGGGGAAGTCAAGGTACAAGACACTCCCAAGCCATTAGTGTTGCAGATAGCTTGTTTCATCATCATACAGAACTTTCCACTCAGATTTTTCATATTGAAAACATAGGACTGAAAGAGAAGCAAAAATAATTTTAAAATCCCACTTTTGCTGTAATGTGAGGAGAAGTCCTGCTAAACCAATGTTAAACAGGGTGGGAAGACAGTAGCAGCAAGAGTTCTTATCTCTAGTAGTCACATTTTATGAAAAAGAAGTGAGAAAAAGTTCCCATTTCTGGTATTCTGTCACATTTCACTGTAGTATCATAGAATCATAGAATGCCAGGTTGGAAGGGACCTCAAGGATCATCTGGTCCAACCTTTATAAGTAATACTGTAATTTATATGAGATGGCTCAGCACCCTGTCAAGCTGAGACTTAAAACCTCCAGTGTGGGGGAATCTACCACCTTCCTTGGGAGACTACTCCAATGTTTGGCTATCCTCACGGTGAGCAATTTACCTCTTGCGCCTAATTGGAATCTACCCAGGAGCAGCTTAGGCCCACTACCTTTCGTCTTTTCCATGTGACTTCTTGTAAATAGGGAATGTCCAGCTTCTTGGTAGCCACCCTTTAAGTACTTCTTTTCTCAAGGCTGAACAAACTCAGTTCTCCTCCTATGTCAGGTCCTCCAGTCCTGTGATCACCCTTGTGGCCCTTCTCTGGACCCTCTCCAGCCTGTCCACATCCTTTTTGTAGAGCAGGGATTGAAACTGAACACAATACTCCAGGTGTGGTCTGACAAGTGCTGAGTAGAGCAGGGTGATTTCTTTCTCTGCTGGTGATACCCTTGATGCAGCCCAGGACCCTGTTGGCTTTCTTTGCCACTGCAGCACACTGTTCACTCATGTTGAGCCTGTAATCCTCCAAGACCCCCAGGTCCCTTTCCACAGGTCTGCTTTCCAACTGAGTGGATCCCAGTATGAACTGCACTCCTGGGCTATGTGTTGCCAGGTGCAAGACCTTACATTTCTCCCCATTGAACTTCATAAGGTTGCTGCTAGCCCAGTCCTCCAGTCTGTCTAGGTTATCCTGGAGGGTGGCTCTCCCTTCTGGAGTGCCAAGCTCTCCACTCAACTTGGTGGCAAACTTCATCAGAGTGCTCTTGAGCCCAACATTCAGGTCACTTATGAAGACACAGTATGCAGCATTAACTCATTATTGATGGACTAATTATTTACCTGAATTTTCTGCTTTTGTAATACAGAAAGTATCAGGCTTAAGGTGACTCTCCAAAATCATCAGGCAGCCCTAGACCTCAATATGCAGCAGAGTTTTGTGCTATGTAAAAGGAAGTGGAAATATTGTGAGCTAAGTAAATCCAATCCAAAAAGTTTGAAACTGAAAGTGTTTATTATTCATCTTCCAAAAGCATCAAGCATCTTAAGGCTGGGATTTTCACAGGGACCAAAGAGAATTAGGTACTTCTAAACCTATTGCATTTCAGTGGAATTTAAATACCTCTGTTTCTAAGTCTTCCTTGAAAGAGATTTAAGGTGGGATTTTTCCCTTTAATTTACCATTCTCAAAACCGATGACTTATTTTCAGTGGGGACTCGGAGACGTAACACAAGCCCTTCTGTTGCACCAGAAGTGGTGACTGTTGCAAGACTACAATGTCTCCTAGCAATTTTTTCAGTCATTTGTATTATAAATTATTGTCTTCTTTCTTGCATATGGGGGGGGGGGAAAACAATCATAAGAATTAATAATTCAGAAATATAAGCAGATGAAATTCCTGATTAACATAAGAATTTACATCTTAACATCTATTAGCCTAACAAGAACCCCATTTGCAGATTAAAAAAACACAACAGAAAACAAAAACTAAAGTGTGAGAAATTATGCATCTGTTCCCACCAACAGCAGTAAAAGCTAGAAACAGGCTTGCACCCACATAGCTACAGTTTGGGTGCCAATGTGTTATTAATTACATTAAAAATGGAAAAGTAGAAACCCTTCTGCCTTCTTCATTTAGCTCGTAACCACTTTTTTCCTATTTCTTCTAGAAAATGAGTGTTTTTCCATTTAAAAGGTGAGAGCCACTCCACAGTTACGAGTGGTACTTTTTGACTTGCTTAATACAACCATGTGGCTACAATTAACACAACTGATAAATAGCACATCTAATTAAGGTCGGATCCTGCTTTACTTATAGGTGCAATCCTTGCAATAAATTGCAGGTTAAGCTGTTGGAGGCAAATGAGGAGAGATGGAAAGCATGATCTATGATGCCTGAATTGTAAGTCTTCAGACAGTAAAAGCAAGTGTGTGAAAGAAGATAACAAATATCAAGACACAAAATTTAAAAAATTTAAGATGCTTTAATGATTACTGTAATTACTGTAATATAGCTGAGATGCAGGTTTTACACAAAGCTTTAAGAAAAGGTAGCAAATTCTGTATTTCTCTATGTGGGCTATTTCATGCTGTTGTCCCTCACATGGGAAAAACATTTTCAAAAGAGACAAAGAACACGATTTTCCTTCTCATTATTTCAGAGTGCTTTAGGTTCATTTCAGAATTCATTGTCTTTGAAGTTTGGGGAATAAGGAATGCATACTGTTTCCACGCATGGTCTTATTGTTGAGGAAATCCACTATTTCATCCACTTAAGAATGAATAAAGAACTGAACCAAGTGAACCTTCCCGGGTTTGAAATCCTTCACAACTTACCGTTCTTACAGGCATCTTAAGACTGCAAACTGTCCGATCTATTTTGCTTGCAATTCAACTACAAACACTTTGCAGCATAAAAATCAAAACATTGTAAAAAAAGTGTGTATTTTCTTTAGCATGATCAGTCTAAGGATTTTTAGGGAGGGATTAAAAGAAGGAATTGCTGCCTAAGGCATATACCATCTAATATGAATCCTAAGAAAAATACTGTGCACTTACTGCCAAGCACTGAACCACCTGTCCCCTTCCCGTGGCACAAGCGGGAGCAGGATGTACTCTGAACTTCTGAGAAGCAACCCATTATCTGAAAAAAAAAAAAGATTAACCAGATGATTTTAAATCATTCACTGTCCTTTATACCATGAAGTGGTGACCAAAGAATACATTTTTGTAATTCCACTTTTGGTCTCATCACACAAATTATCAAAAGGTAGTGCTAGTGAGCTCTTCTACATTCTTCATTACAACTTTAGCACTTCCCAAACATCCTGTTTGTTTGCTCAGTTACACCAGAGCTTGCCTTTCCCTTTGTTGTTGTTGTGTTTTTGTTTGTTTTGGTTTAGTTTCTTGTTTGTTTTGGGGGGAGGGGGGTTGTTGTTCTTTGGGGTTTTTAGTTTTCACTAAACTTCAGAGAACACTGTGAAGAAAACTTAAGAACATCCTCCAACCTCTGCCTTTTGCTTCTTCTAGTGCAAGAAAGAAAGAACAATACAAAATAATCAGCCCTCACTTTCTCGAGTAACTCTGACCTCTCTTCATCCAGGCCAGGTTTGTCCCATGAGATCAGAAATTCATGCCAGCTGGGGGCACTGAGCTTGCGAACCCTTTGCATCAGCTCGCAGTCCAAGAATCACTTGTCCGATGGATGCAGGACTCACCACTATTCCTCAGACTGCACCATCAACATCTGCTGGGTCCCCCTGAAGGTGAGCAGGTTCTTTTAAGACTGCTCTCTCAGCCCCAAAATTAGGCACAATGGAGGCTGGCTCGAAACGTAAAGTTTTGAGCTGAGACAATACATTTTTTTTCTGACTGATCATACGTTGTGACTACTGAATTACACAAGGAATAACATCTAAGTGTTCGTATACCCATTCTGAGGTATTTCTTAGCAGACTTCTGCTGAGGGAGCTGGGTCTCTTTAGCTTGGAGAAAAGGAGACTGAACGGTGACCTCATCAATGTTTACAAATATGTAAGGGGTGAGTGTCAGGGGGACGGAGTTAGGCTTTTCTCAGTGATGACCAGTGATAGGACAAGGGGTAATGGGTGTAAATTGGAGCACAGGAGGTTCAAGGTGAATATCCGAAAAAAATTTTTTACTGTAAGAGTGACAGAGCACTGGAACAGACTGCCCAGGGAGGTTGTGGAGTCTCCTTCACTGGAGACATTCAAAACCCACCTGGACACGTTCCTGTGTGATGTACTCTAGGTGACCCTGCTCTGGCAGGGGGGTTGGACTAGATGATCTCTCGAGGTCCCTTCCAGCCCCTAAGATTCTATGATTCCGCCAGTCACTCCACTTGGTCCGCTCTTTGTATCCCAACCAGTAACACGAACCCTCGCTCAGCCTCTCCCAGGAGCCTGTCCACAGACCCAGCACCCACAGCAGACGTGACAGAGCGAAGACCTGAACTGCTACCTGCTTCCCCCGGATCCAAATAACCTCAGCCCCTCAGTTACAGTTTTGAGAACCGGGGGTGCTGAGAGGGCGCCGGAAGCAGAGAAGGGACGGCGGTGCGTGTTCCCCTTTCCTTCCCCAGCTGCCTGCGGGGCCGTTAGGAGCGGCCCGCGCCAGGCGCGCGCGGAGCCGCGGGTCGGGACGCCGGCCCCTGGGGTGCTCCCAAAAGCCCGGAGACGCCGTGATCGTGACCTTGCGAAGCGCTGGACGGCGCCTGAGGAGGAAGCTCCACCCGCTCTTGGGCTGAGGAGCGCGTAGTAACGACGGACAAGCCGGCTGAACCTCGCAGCCTTGCTGCTCCCGCCCGGGCTCCCCCGCTGGCCGCAGGAGGGGCTGGGAGGAGCTGGTGGTTTGAAATAATGAGATTAACCTGCTCTTAATTTTGTGATTTTTAGAGGTCCAGCTTAAATAGCTGATTAGTTGCAAATACAGCAAATTATCATTAAAACAATTATCGTATGAGAAAAGAGCCATTAATCGTCTATAAACTATTACACGTGTATATGGGAGAAGTGAAGCAATGCCATTCTCAGTACAGATTACTGCAGCTCAGTGAAAAAGCCTTATTTGAATATTTGGATTTACTCTTTTTCCTTGAAATAGGCCCTTTTTCCCTTAGAATGACCTAAGGCTGCTAGGATATCTGGTGCTTCCCTCGTGTAGCTGGAGTCGTACAAAATCGAAGCAGCGTTCAGGCGAATATTGCAGGCTGTGTCCACAGGAGAAGCTATGCAGATAGGATCATATACATTGACTATCCCCCACTTTTTCTTTCAGCCCATATTATAGTACTGAAGACCAGAAAAGCTTGCTGGTCCCTACAGTCACACTGCTTGAAATAGGTAGTTTGCACCATTTTTCCAAAAGCCCCTTTTCCTGCATAGTCTCTCAACGTGTGGCAAAAAACTTGCCTTTCTATACCTGACTGGGAATGGGCTGTACCCATTAGCAGCCCAATGCAATGCTGTAGGTGCTGAAGAAGCTGCAGATGTTTTTAAGGCTCAGATGCTCTTGTTAGCTACTATCTCCTATTGCCACTCTTGAACATAAAAATACTGGGCTAGATTTTCTTTTCTTTTTTTTTTTTTAGGTTGTGACTAATCAGTTGTGAACGTACAGTAGCTATTATGACATTATTAGCCATGCTAGGTTTTTGGTGCCAGAGATGCCTTTCCACTTGCAGATTGCAGTGTTTTTTGGACTAGGGTCCCACTGCATGGCTGCATAACATAGCACAATAATTGCATTTCCTGATTTCCATATATAACCCTGTGTGGCCTGACTTAAAAAGGAACTTAGTCATGTGTCTGAAGTGTGAGATACCTCATTCATAAAATTGAAGCTGGATGTTATGGGAGTAATGCAAGGGCCAGGTTGTTATACTTCATGTTTACAGGTTTTGAGCTTATATCCCACTTTTAAAACCTAATTTAAAATTATTAGTTGATTTCTTCATATATCCTGCTAGTAGCTAATTAACCATAAGAGCCACCAAAAATGCCCAAATGATCAATAAGTATTTCTTCTATAATTTAATTATTCGAGGAGAATTATTTTAAGCTCTAATAATTACCCTTTTTTCATACTGAGTGATCCTTTGCGGATGAGCTGCAACAGCAACCAGACCTCTAAGTAGGTTTTAATACAAGTATAGAAGCTTTTAAAGTCTGTAGTGTCAAAGTAAATTAAAGTGTCCCTAAGCAGTTCTTAATACCACTGACCGCAGTGATTCCTACAGGGCAATTATGTTTTACTGTGTCAATCATCCAATAGGCATTAATATAAAGCAGAACAGCTATGAAGGAATTTGTTATGGACTGTCATGTCAAGAACCCAAATGCTAACCTGCAACTGCCTTGATATTATTAGAACTACTGAGGATCAGATTCCAATTAATCTGCAGATTTAACAGTCCTCCACTGTAGTGGGTCTTGATACAATTAAGCAATAATAGATGACAGGAAGGATACTTCCTGGCAGTTAATGACCAATGGCATTATATATTTGAAGGCCCTTAAGCCAGCTGGTCATTTAATTGCTCAGAGACACAACCTGGAGCTCATATTTTCTATTGTAAACCATATATTAAAGAAATAAATCAACTACTATTTTTCTCCCCTTCCTCCCTGCCCTCTGCCCCCGGCTCCCATCTTGTGCAAGCTGCTGCTGTTGGGTTTCTGTGGTAGCAATTACTTGCCACAAGTGCAGGTAACCACTGGAGAGACAGACCATAGCACAAAACCTTGAAATCCTCAAAACCCCTAGCTGCAGTGAGTCCTAAGGGCTCCCAAAGAACCTGCAGCTGGTGAGCAGAGTTTGTGTTCTGAGGCTGCATGTCAATGCTCGGCCAGAGAGTGAAATGCTTCCATGGAAATGACAATGGACTCCACCAGAAGGAGCGCCTCAATTCTCATCTTGCTTATGCCCTGTCACTCATTTGGTGCCAGAGAGGTGGCTTGGCTTCCAGTGCAGTAGGTCCTTCCTGCGGTAACTGGAGTAACAATGGTAACAGGAGGCCAAGAGGCTTATCAGCTTATCAGAAGCTTACTTATCAGCACTGTGCTAGTTTTCCCTCACAGTGACCTGATGCATACACTGCATTACTAGATACGTTTCCGGACACTAAAATGGCCATTTACAGTGACAGCAAGGCTAGAGCAGCGCAGCCAGCACAACTGAGTTGGTCAGAGGCACTGTCCTCTAAGGAAGGGATCCAGATGGTGCCTGTGCATGGCCACCCATCTATCCTGAGCACACTACTGCTCTTGGAAGCAGGAACAATATGTGTGATGCTCTGCAGCCTCCAACACACTGTCTTTTCCAGAAGACTGTTGTATGTGTGGAGACAGAACCCTGTCCTGCATGCTACTTTTTAGATTGACATCTAGAGTTGACAAATAAACATTTTGTATCTTACTGATGGAGGAATCAAGAGACTTTTTGTATGCCATTCCTCAGCTTGCTTTTCATTGTACCTATGTACAATGTGTACCTATGTACAGGATGTACCTACACCATCACTGTTTGCCAGATTCCAGCAAGAAGAGGAGACAAATCATGTTGTAAGGGGGGGGTGTGGGAAAAACAGGGAAAAAGTACATTCAGTAAAATTCAGGACCAATGACATTGTGCTTCATCTTCAGATACCCTTTGACCTTAACAGGTTAAGCTGGATTGCCTTTGATCTAGTGCCTAATTCTGTTTTTCAGACTTGTGATGTGGCCATTGCCTCATTTTGCCAAACTGTTGTAGATCCAGTAGCAAAATTACATGGGTTTTGCTGCCTTCTCCCTAAGATTACGTTAATGTTGACTGAATAACTAGTTGATTGCTTACCAGAAACAAAAGCTTAAACTGCACAAGTCCATATTTATGACAATTTAGACATTTTGACATGAGGACAGCAACTTCATCACCTTCACTTTTGACTTTGAAGTATTTATCACATGGATTCATAATGTAGTATGTAATTTTTAATAATTTAATGTATGATGCTCTGTCTGGGGAAGTAAAGATTCTTTCCCACTTAGATGTTTCAGGGTGGTTTCTACAATAACTGAAACTGGGCTGAAATCCAATGTAATGCACAATCAAAATGTTCTATTACATTATAGTACAGTACACTTCATTGTAATTTATTCTTTTCTTATGAGATCCATGACTAATTACTAAGTCAAAAGCCAAACATAATACACAAATGGCAGCAGTTTACAGACATGGCAATATGGCAGCTATAGGATTTTTGTTGTCAACTTCAGTTAGTTACTTTAATGTTATATGCAGCAGAAAAGGAGAAGGCAAAGAAAGAAGAAACATAAGAACCATTTTCTCTCATTTGTACTCAATAAAAATCCTTCTGAGATTATGTTGCTACCAACAAGCACTTCCTGCTTACAAAATTGATGGTACTCAATGAATATTAACAAATTAGGTTGGTTATCATGCATGCCTTTTACTGCGTATGGTGTTAATGGATTTCAGAAGCTGATAAATGCCTTTTTAGAAGGGAAAGGCATGGGGAAAACTAAGAGCTGGAAGATTCAGGCACTGCATTTAAAGGAGGCCAGCTGAAAAGGCCTAGCTGCATTTTCCTGTCCATCAACTCCTCATGGTCAATCTTTGATGCTAACTTCAGAGGATTGATAAAGGATGCAGAGAAGAAGTCACACACACATCTCATAAAACAAAATTTATCTTTAATTTGTAAGTGTCAACAGCAGTACAAAAGATGGAGTGATGGTGAATAGATTAAGGGTAGAGAGGACAGTCTTGAGGTAAATGAGCATAAATAGGCAGTCTTATAGACACTCCCCTGAGGGGTCTAAACCCCTATCATGGCATATACTGTATCACCCAAGGATGACATGTTTAACATATCAGGAAAGCACCTTGTGCAAAAAAAAAAAAAAAAAAAAAAATCAAACCAAAAAACCCTAAAAAAATCCCCCCCACCCAAAACATGTAGGTAAGGTGCCAATGTACACCAGAACATACTGTATATGGACAGCGTCTTTCAATTTTGTCTTTTCCATTAATAACTGAGGCAGAGGAGGAGAAGACTCTTAAAAGTACCACTGAAAGATTATTTAATATTATTTTACCTCACGTCAATACTGCACATCAAAATCCAAGAAGTCTGTTTATGCAATGAAGCAGAGCTAAGAATAACTATTCTCTTTTTTAAATTGAGAACAGATTATTTTTTTAAATCAGTCTCCTTAGCAAACTTTTTTCTTGCTTTTTTTTTTTTTACTGTATCAAGAGGAGAGTGTGAGATGTGATGGCAACCTTTAAGTTCATTTAAAAACTTTACACTGGACTGTACAAGATTTTTTTTGATAAACTATTTACATTTTCAGACTTTAAAACATATTCAAAGCAGCAATAGACACTAGTTTTTCCTCTAAACGCCCAAATAATTACCGGCCATGGGCTCAGGTAGGTACCTGCATCGTATATAGAATTTCTACAAAGAAAACCTGCCCATTAAGTTAGCCAGTGGGTGTCCAACGAGCAGCCCTCGCCATTAAAAGCTGCACCCACAGTGTTGCTATAGGAATCAAAGCATAGTACCTTGACAAGAGAGTCTCAGTTGTCCCAACAGCTCTACACAAACTTTACAATTTGAAACAGCAGCTAGCATGTCAGTCCAGCATGTCAGTGAATTGTGCCGATTAAATTAACATAGAGTACAATCTCACAATATACATCACAAACAAATTACAATGTCAGGAAATAAGAGTTACAGTAAGATAAGTTATGTAGTAACAGCATATAGCTTGTCTTAATGTAATAAAAAAATTTTTACATGGGAAATACAATAATGAATGAACAGAAAAGCTAAGCATTCTAGTTTGCTACAAGCTGAAGAAGGGTACAAGAAAAAAAAACACGTTGCTTTCTAGAAAGCAAAACACAAATGACAAAGGAAGACAAACGGAGAATGCACACTAGCAGGTCTGCAATGTGCAGCATACAAACAGTTAAATATTTGCACATTCCCCATATTCCAAGAGCACCAAGGACCTCACTTGTGGTTTTTAGAAAGCGGAAATTACAAAGCAAGCCATGTCACTAAGTTGCTTTATAGCTTTCATATTGCCATAAATACCAATTTGATAAGTTTTCCTTTAGCCCAGCGCACCCCACCCTACCCCCCTTTTTACCCAGCGTGTGAAATCTTAGAATACTTCTTTGTTGCAATTTCCAACAAATGTGGTGGTTAAAAAAGGGTGATGGATTAAAATGAAATATATTTGCATATACATTTTTTGTCCTTCTGTAGCAGACATTACAGTATATTAAAAATGTAGATTGATCTGAGAAAAATCACAGATATTAATGGGTTACATATTAAAAAAAGGGTTGGGAGAAGTGTTTTTTTAAAAGGAAAAAGAGTGTTTTGTAAAAGATCCAATGAGGTCATATAGTATTATTCTTTTAAAAGAACATGCTTAAGTGCCATCAAAGCATGCAAAACACCAAGGCTCGAAGCCCATTCATTTACTTCTCTTAAAAACATGAAGAACTCTTATCATACATTCTGCTGGCTGCATCTCCACTGCAGTTGTTTGCATTGTGGCCCTGGCTCAGCAAATTCTGCCCCGCTTAACACCAACGCTTTACTGGTCTTCATGACCGCTATGGAAGTACTAACATGCTTAATATTAAGCAGGCAGATAAGTGTTTTGCTGGGGGAGGATGAAGGTGTTCACCTTGTAGTTTGTTTTGCTAGGGAATGATTTTTGAAATGCCAAGTCTTCAATATGACCAAAAAATAAAACCAGAAAGCCAACTCAGAGAGAGGATTATGTTTTAGATTGCACTGGGAGGTTGTTGTGTTTGTACTCAAAACAGGAACTGCCCACACCTGACTGCTGTACACCTGGCACGGAGGATGTATTTATTGTGACTAATGCTGCTCTTTGTTTTGCATTCCCATCCTGGAGCAATCCCATCTTTTGCCCTTCCCCTGCCTCATACTGCACGACTTAGGGCCACGTTGCATGTATACTCAGCAGGAGGTTTTGCAAGCTTAATGGTGATGCCCAAACATACAGGCAGAGCAGAACTGGGCCACTTCATCAGAGTCATTTTTCCATGTAAACCCAAACCCTGGAAAACAGTTCTGTTTCCATTAAGTCTTTTATTTTCCTTTTCTTTTTTTAAAGATGAAGTGAACATTTCTAGCTGGTATCACACTGTTTTGGGACTGTTATGCTCTTGAAAATAAGTACTTTGTAATTTTCCAAAAAGAAAATATATTGTATCTGTTAATTAAATAGACTGTCTGTTTGCAGAGAAAATAGTATTACTATAGTTGTGCATTACCTGAATGGAGTTGTTATTTTTTTTCAGTCAGAGTTAAGGGAAACTCAAAGACAATGCTAAACAAGTGATTCCACAAGTCCTCTTTGTGTATTGTGTGGACAATTTCCCCTGGTATTGTAGCCTAATATGACAATAACATGATTTAATGAATGTAGAAAAGAAAGGTTTGATATTCATAAGTCGTGAATGCATTGCAAGGGCCATCTTAGTAATAATAATCTTCCCAGGGATGTACTTTTGACTTCCAAATGCCATTCTTGTTAAGAAGTAAAATATCGCATCATTTTTACTTGAATTCAGAAGACTGTGTTTCCTATAAAATGGATCAGAAATTTGGTATGTTTAAGGTATCAAAGTATTCTATCTCTGTGGAATATGCTATTAAAAATCAGTGAGAGCACAAGTGAGGCATCTTGCTGTCCCAGCTACAGGTCCACAATACTGCGCTCACACTGCGGGTGTAAATTCAGCATCTACATGAGGTACAGTGACTTGTCAGCATTTAATATGGACCAACATACACTGATATAGAACAAAAGTAAATACATAACTTATACTTCACTAAGTATCCATGAACAAAAAATAAAATTCTATTTCCTATGTTATATTTACACAATTTAAAAAAATTCTAAAATGAGATGGTAAATTCATCAAAAACTTTGTTTTGAGCTCCGATCAATAAAGTAAAAATGTTGGTTTTTATCCTTATGATTGTCCTTCCTTGATTTCTACTGACATTTTAGAGCCAATGTCGGCTAATAAATAGAATAAAATGCTCATATTCACAATTCAGATTCAAATAAGTTCCTCCCACTCCCCCAGCCAATAAATGCAATTTTTTTTACCAGCTGGTGATTCCTGAATAGCCAGTCATTTTTAAGAATGTGGCTTTAACGTACAGAGCATCAGCATTGAGGCAGGGCTGGAGCTAAAACAAAGTGTTCATACATACATGTATTTTGCATAAATAAATGAAATAACAAGACATAAAAATGACTCAAATCCGGCAACTGTGAGGCAGGCCCACACGAGTCGAAACAGATGACTTTTGTTCATGTAGTTTTCGTACAACAGTTTCACATTAGTCAGAAGTGATAAAAAATACCATTTATATCCAGTGCTTATAACACTTACGAAACAACATCTGTGAGTGTGTGTATTTGTACTACAAGCAAAATCAAGTTTCAGTCCTAAAGAACAGTCCTTTGTTCTCCACAAGCCTGCAGAATATTATTTTGGCATGGTCATAAAATTTAAAAAAAATTAACAAACTAATCTAAATGTTTGCCTTTGTGCAAAAAAAAAAATAATTACATAAAATACAATGCTAGCAATACAGCATTCTAGCTATGCAACAAAACCAGAAAGAAAGAGAGCAAGAGAGAAAGTGACATGGGGGGAGGAAGAGATACTTCTAACTGGAGAATTATGTAAGACATTAATAAATAGTATTTTTTTAATTTTTTTAGGAAATAATGGCATTCTCCCCCCAGTCTGAGCTGAATGTATTAAAAACAGTTCCAATTCCAAAGCAATTATAAGAACAAAACCCACTTTCAATCAGTACCTTAGCCAGCTTAAAGAGGGCACTCACCAGCTAATGACACAGCATATGCCTTTAAAGTCTTGGCTAGACCAGTTTATTGCTTATTAGACACGGACTAACACATTTAAATAAATACTAAAAATATAGCATTTTGATCCAAATTATATAATGGTCGGAGAAATTTTACCACTGTGTTTCTATGCCATTATCTTCATAAATTGTCCTGTAAGTGGAACAATTTATTTGTCTTGGGGGCTGTTTTTGCACATTTAAATGTGATTCCTACAGTGGCAACAATGGCTACCTCTGCTCAAATAGGTATTAGTGGGGCTATCAGGAAAATTACTGCTCCTGGTAAAGCATCTTGTCATTAAACCTCACATGAATTTCTCTAAGATAGGATGATAGCATGAGGATAGCCAGCATTAAGACTATGTATGTCTTTTGTTGCCTGGGTCCTAAACAATGTCCATTCAGCTCTGTGGAAAGATTTCCACAGACTTCAAGAGGAGCTGCTCTAGGCTCACTCCTACCTCTCAGCCTGAGTCTGAGTTCAGCAATGTTCAGCAATGTGCTGAACATATCCAACTCAAAACAAAAGCTGAGGACATTGAGGAACTTCAGGACATGTATTCATCAGGCCTGTTGGATCTGCGTATAGATGCGGTGATATATTTGTGAACAGGAGTGGAGTGGGAGGGGAAAAAATAAAGGCAATTCCTTCTTCGTCTCTTCAATTTAATAAATTTGTAGTCTCCTAATATCTCTCTGTTGTATATTTCCCAGAATTTTCTCCAGCAATTGCATTGTTTCTAGTAGTAACACAAATAAAGAATTTAGTTTCTAAAGATCCCAAAGCACTTGACAAGTATTCAACAGGATTTGCCTCACATTCCCACATACCTAACATTCAATAAATATGTTTGTGTGGCCTTCCCTCCCCCACTAAGAGTCTCACATATAAATCACTGCATAAATACTTCAAGTAGCAAACAGTTCCTTCAGGTGACAACAGGAACATAATGTACAGAGCCATGTTTCACTGCAGAATTCTACAGGCCTTAAAAATTCATCATGGTGGACTCTACATGCAGGTTGGATTTTAAATCTGCCTTTGCTGTCTGTCTAAGTATAGAGGTTTATAAATATAACCACAATTTTTTAGGAATATTTGTCCTGTATGTACATATAAAAGTACTCACTTTATTTTGCATTACATATAGCAGAGTATTTCCAAGTGCTCTTCGAACATACAGTGTTACAGGAACAACTGAATTTCTCATTCATAAAAGTCACGTTCATTTTAGTAGCAGGTGCACTTCTATTTTCATATACTTGTGTAGTTTACGGGAGGAGAAAGAAGGGGTGTTTTAGAATAGCAATAAGGAATTGTAAGTGTAATGCCACCAACAGTACTTTTAAAAATAAATATTAAGTATTTGGACCCTTGACATTCTGGAATGAATAAATTATTTAAGAGAAAATGTGTTAAGACTGAATGCAAGGGTTGAAAGCAAAGGGGTAGAGAATGTAATCAGAGGTGGCCTCACACTGCTAAGACAGGCCCGTCCATAGCTGGTGAGCGCTCCTTTGTGCTTACTTAAAATTTCACACTAATGGCACATCAAGAGGCAAAAGCAATTGGGCACATGCACTATGGCAACCATGTTCACTACTTAAGAATATCCTGTCTCCAGATTCCTGAGTACTTTACCATATTCTGGAAAAAATTAGGTTTTCTATATAATTTTTTAAGATGCCAAAGGATTGTCTAAGACTTTACAGTGTCTCCTTTAAGACTTTTTGTTTTTAATGTTAAGATTCAAAAGTTGTGAAAAGTTTGGCACATCAGAAGTTCAGCTATACATATGAAAAAAAAAAATGGAATTCTGAGACTATTTTTTAAAGACGAGCTATGATGCACAGATGTGCACACTTGTGGACTTGTTCTGTTTCACCATATGAAATCTGCAGGTTTTGTTTTCTAAAATAATCCAGAATAAAAACACATTCACAACCTGTAGGCTGGCACAGCATACCTGAGTGAGAATGTATAACCCCCATCTAAAACAGTAACTTAAACCTTTATCAGCATCCAAAAGGAAAAAGACAAAAGGTAAGACTTGTAAGACAGCTATTGATTCGTATAAGTTTTCAAGTCCTGATGTCTGATATTTAATATGTCTTCATCTAAATTAAAAAAAAACAACCCAACAAAAAAAAACCAACAACAAACAAACAAAAAAAAAAACAACAACCCAACCAACAAAAAACCCAAGTTCATGAAAAATTAGGGAAACAATCTGTCTCACACATTAAGAAACATTTAAGACCATTCTGCTGATGTAACTGTAGGAGCCACACATGCATGCAGGCTCTTTAAGAACTTTTGTTCAAAAAAACCCCCCAAAAATCCAAATGAGTCTGAGTACTTGAATTCTGTGAACACTCCTCAGTTGGCACTGACTGCCTCATGGGCTTCGTTTTCACTACTATAGTCTGATTTGGGATCATCCTCATAGTCCTCATACATTTCTATTTCATCCTCTCCATTTATCATTTCATTTCCAGCAAGGCTTCCGCTGTCCGTCTTCATACCATAAGTGCTCTGAATGACGGGGATGCTGGGCTCAGGGCTGGCAGAGGTGCTTGAGCAATCTGATGTCATCTGAGGTGAAGGTGTGGTAGTTGCCATGCTTATAGCACCAGGATAGACAACCCCCGTTCCTGTGGTGATTGGAATTTGAGGCTGTTGTCTGGAAGGAAAAAGAAGAGGGGAAAGTGATTTCCTGTGTTCAAAGGAAGGAAGATCTTCTGCAAGTACACATGAAAGAAAAATAAGGGGTTTCCTAGAAAGACTGCATATAGTCTTCTGGAGTTCACAGTCCAGTCCCGTATGGCATTGGTTCATCTTAGCTCTCTCTGAGGACAACTGGAGAGTAAGCTGTCTAGTAATTACCAGAAGTGGATTCTTTTATATATCTTATGTGTTTCTTTAAACCATACTGCAAACTAGCACTTGGACAGCGATCAGCAAAAGGCATCAGGCACCTCCGTGATCTCATACAAAATACCTAATTTCCTATTTAAGTGCTAGGTAGACTCCCACATCACTCAGAAATACTTCTGATATTTTTTTGCTGCTTTTGATTTGATTTAAATCCATTATCAGAATGGCATTTGTCCTTCAGGATTTAATGTGTAAGATAGAGTTTTTGAAGCAAAGTAATTTTAAAAAAAGAAATAGTGTTCTTTTTTCCAGATAGACAGTAACAGACAGTCTACAGAAATTAAGATTTCCTTATGTGGAACCAATGTCAGATCTGATTTTCTTTGACAATGTGAATACATGGGACTATTCAAGTAAGGGTGCACTACTTGGGGTCGGTACTGGGACCAGTGTTGTTCAACATCTTCATCAACGACCTGGATGAGGGTATAGAATGTACCTGCAGCAAGTTTGCTGATGACACTAAGCTGGGAAGAGTGGCTGACACACCAGAAGGCTGTGCTGCCATTCAGAGAGACTTAGACAGGCTGGAGAGTTGGGCGGGGAGAAACATGATGAAATTCAACAAGGGGAAGTGTAGAGTTTTACATTTGGGGAAGAACAACACGATGTCCCAGTATAGGTTGGGGGCTGACCTGCTGGAAAGTAGGGTAGGTGAAAGAGACCTGGGAGTCCTAGTAGATAGGAGGATGACCATGTGCCCTTGTGGCCAAGAAGGGCAATGGCATCCTGGGGTGCATTAGAAAGGGTGTGGTTAGTCGGTCAAGAGAGGTTCTCCTCCCCCTCTATTCTGCATTGGTGAGGCCGCATCTGGAGTATTGTGTCCAGTTCTGGGCCCCTCAGTTCAAGAAGGACAGGGAACTGCTTGAAAGAGTCCAGGGCAGAGCTACAAAGATGATTAAGGGAGTGGAACATCTCCCTTATGAGGAAAGGCTAAGGGAGCTGGGTCTCTTTAGCTTGGAGAAAAGGAGACTGAACGGTGACCTCATCAATGTTTACAAATATGTAAGGGGTGAGTGTCAGGGAGATGGAGTTAGGCTTTTCTCAGTGATGACCAGTGATAGGACAAGGGGTAATGGGTGCAAATTGGAGCATAGGAGGTTCAAGGTGAATATCCGAATAAATTTTTTTACTGTGAGAGTGACAGAGCCCTGGAACAGGCTGCCCAGGGAGGGTGTGGAGTCTCCTTCACTGGAGACATTCAAAACCCACCTGGATGCGTTCCTGTGTGATGTGCTCTAGGTGACCCTGCTCTGGCAGGGGGGGGTTGGACTAGATGATCTTTCGAGGTCCCTTCCAACCCCTAGGATTCTATGATACCTCTATTTTTGAAACATTTTACCTCCTGATGTCTAACTTGGCACTATGTAAAGTTGTCTTTTTCACATGTGTGTGATTTTAAGCATAATGGAGCAATGCCACAGTTCAACTCAAACAGCCTGATATCACTGCCAGTCAAGCAATTCAACACAAGCTTTGCTGTAAGCATGTACATTGTTGTAATAAGTGATGCAATATCTCCTCTTACGGTGATATATACATATGCAAATGCTTTGCTGAATAAAGGTAATTTTGCTGAACCCATTCAATGGTCAAGCCCTTACGGGCTAAAAAATAATTAAATCTACTTACATCTGGGTTAATTAACTAATAACATACTACCTATATTAAAATACTCATGCAAAAAATCTCATATTATTTCTGGATCATTACCTTCAATAAAGTTAAGAGAAAAGGAAGTGTTTTAACTTGTCTGAAGGAAGAGAAACTCCATCATACTTTTACATGTAACACTGAATAAATATACACCTAACCTATGTGTCCTGGAAGACACTGGTTTAGTATTGACTAGTTATTGAACATACATGCCTATTTGCATAATGTATTTAAAGTATCATCTATTTAAATATATTTTCAACCTTCTTTAAAGCAATATTGATCAAGTAACTATTATATAATTTTAGCAGGAAAAACAGTGTCTGATTTGTTTGAATAGGATATGAATCTGTAATTTCTTGACCACAGTGACATTTTATGCTAAAATTGAAAAGGATATTCCATAAACCACTCTCTCACAAATCCTTAATCATTGGCTAAAGTAATACTCAAAATAACATAAAGCTTACTTGCTAGATCTAAATATTTAGTCTATACTGATCATTGATCAAACTCTAATTTTGGTAAACACCACACTGCAGAGTTAGTGGAAAACAAGTCTTTCAAGGCTGGGAACCAATACAGACAGTCAAATTGTAAACACTCTGTGTAAGATAGTATTAAATTAGCATGTAGTACTGTCATTGCTAGTACTGCTAGCCTGATTCTTAAAGCCTCTGCACAGCTTGAGAAACTCAAACATCTGTTGTGTAAGTATGGTACACCTGGTTATCAGCAAGCATATACATTGCAGTAATTCATTTGACACAGTCATTATACTCCTGTTTGCAAATGATGATTTGCAGATGATTTACAAACAGCTATGGATTTTTCACTAAATTTTCACTTTTTAAATGGTCTGATAAATGTTCTGTGAAAACAATTTTCAGCCAATGGATTTGCTAGCAAGTGATTTTCTGCAAACATCTTTCAATACTTTATCCATAAAACTGAATGCCTACCTCACGTGGGAACATTCCTGTTTTAGGATTGTATGTTGTCAGGAGTATAAACTGTTACTGTTAAAAATCTACATGTATCTCCTTCACAACTTTTAGATACAGAAAATGTTCACATTAAGGACAAAACAAAGGAAAAAGCAAGCCACAAATGGTCACATCTATCAACTAATCTTTTTCTAATCTTTCTTAGAATAAATAAATTCACAAAACAAAGCATCAAAGAACACCACAATGTTAATTCCAGAAGATGCTTTGAGAAACGTTGTTTTTACAACTCTCCTGATAAGAGTTGTAGAATGTACTCAAAGAATGATTGAATGGAAGCTGCCCTTGTGTTATAGATGACACTAAGGATCAGAACCCTAAAATCCATCTGTACCCACCCCCCCAAAAAAAAACAACACAAAAACCAACAACAACAAAAACCCACAACTTTGCATTTTTTCAGGAGGACATTTCCTTTTTATGAGCAGCAAGAAGGAAACTATTTGTTTAGGACAAGGCTGTGAGGTATCTTGATAAAATTACAGTTGTCAGTGTTAAGTCCTAAAGGACAGACTAAATTAAAAAATTCAGATACACTTTCAAATGTTTATCAAGTCAGCAAAACTCTTCTGAGTATTCATCTTTCAATGGGACAGGATATGTTTGTCTAAGTACCAATCATTTAAAAGTATAAAGGGAAAAGGTAATCCAAGCATAATGAAGCAGAATTTACAGAGATACCTTTTACTTGAGAATGCACCAAATGCATGGCAAACGATAGAATGAATCTAACTGGCAAAGATCTTGATCAGTGTAGCAGAAAATGTAAAGGCTTACTGAAATTTTCAATTATAAATGCAGTTTTTTTACATATTAAACAAATATCAGGTTTGGTGTGCGTGCCTGTTGCTGGGTGGGTAATAACTATGAGCTTTAAATTACCTGTATCTCACTATAGAACTGTAAACATCTGGTAACTGTACTACCTAAATGGGAGATGTCTCAAATTGCTACGTATTTGCTTGCAAAAATTTGCTAGCACTTAAAAATGGGCACTCACATACCCTCAGTAACTGGACACCTATCTCTCACTTGAGCCCAGCTATTATTAGAGCTGATTAGGTTGTCACTGTAAATTCTGCTCAAGTTGCTGAATTACATCCCAGAAAGCCTTATTTTAAGATATCACAAACTATATGAATGGAATATGTTCCTGAAGATGAGTGCTTATCATTTTCTAAGTTATTAAATTTTATAGGATGGGGTGGGGGGAAGAAATCAGAGCATGTATTTAAGTTCTAACCACTCCCTTTGAAAGAAAGAGTTGGAGTTTCTAACCTGTGACTCATCATTATGTTTTATTTGTAGCTATATTAGGCATTCATGTTGATGGTATTTCTGATAGCATTAAATTCCACATGTTTTATTCTTGTATCTAGCTAGTTTTGTCTGCCATAGGACCTTGGAGTTAGGAGACAGCTGAATTGTGACCTGTATCTTGCAGAGTTTCACATGGTTAAAGCAAGGATGTTTTCTGCCTGGTTGAGATTTACAGAACTCAACATTCATCTGCCTATCTCTTTGGATCTGTGAGGAACAGTGAAGCATGGCTAGGGATCCTGGCCACTCCTGTCTCTACCACCTCCTCTTTGCCAAATAAATCCTTATGTGGCCAATTACAACAGGTCACTTGCCTCTCTTCTCTGCCAGCATTGCTAACACATCTGTCAAGTTTGAGGCCAAAGATTTGGCTCCAAACAGTTAGGTAAATACAAAAAGCAAGGAAACATGAAATTTCTTAGACCACTTGACCTGCTCACAGGTTTGTAGCATTAATATTCTTAGGATTTGCCTGGAGAATGTTCCACTTTTGACTTTTGCAAAACTAGCTGAACATTTAAATTGGCAAATTACGATTGTTTTCTGATCTCTTCCCAGCTATTTTCTGACAGCTCTTTAAATGACTGAAGCAAAATCTATTGCATTAAGGAAAATGCTTATATGCTCCACACCCCTGGAACTTAAATTCTCATATGGAATGAAATAACAGTAAATCTCACAAAAGCACCCATTGTGTACTTTAGGTTCAAGCTACAGAAGTATAGTATTACAGCCTTATTCAAAACTGTAGTCTAGCAACACTCAGACTATGTGTGTACAGTAGTTATAAACACTATAAAGGCTTAATTCCAAACATCTTACACTGGTAAAACACACAAATCAGTTACTGCTTACATCATTTTGCAGAGAAATGTGTATATCATATACTTGTATTTAGAGTGTATTAGAATGTAAAAATGACTGAGAATTGAATTATTTTTGTAAAACAAGGCAACAAAAGACAGACTCTGAAGTTAAAATGTCTGAATTTATGGTTTATATGGGACCTACTTGTTAGTTCACATTTTTTTATGCATTACAAAAAAGTACTATTGAAGATAAACTGGAAATTACTTGAAGTCTGTTCAGGGATTAACTTACACTGAAGTTGTCATCCACAACTTCCCATTAATAATTTTATTATTAAAAATAACTGCATTATCTAAAAGACATAGCTGGCTTCAGATTCAGCTTCCACTAGATTAAAACCAGCACATTTTTTATATACTCCGAGTTAAACATGAAATATTTCTGTATATTATCTGCCTCATCTGGAACAAAGTGTAACACAAGGCTTATGCACATTTGAAATTCCACTCTCTTCTTTAAAACACTTTCTGGCTCCTATATTTTTGTGCTGGTCTATGACATATATAACATTTATCTTTAAACATTAATTTCCTGCCCAATTTATTCCAAGAAATCTTCCTTCTTATTCAGTTCTTTGGAAGCTTTTCTTCAAATATTAAAACACAACCTGGCCATTTATTAGCTTATTTCTCTGTTTTATTTTAAAACCTGGCTAGTTTGTGTATTGAGATCCTCTAAACAACTTTTGTGCATCTTACTGATGTTTATCAAAGAATGCAGCTCACTGAAGTAAGCAGTGTGAGCTTTTTGTATCTTAAAAATTCAAGCACTGTAAAACTCTTTCCATGTTTGTGGTGGGGAGTGTTTTAGTTGTACACACAGCAGGATTATTCTATGCCAGCCAATGGCTCACCCAAGGGGTCTGACAGGAACTAGCCCTTACTATATTGCTTTAGTCATAAATGTACATTTTGGTATAAGATAATGCAAAAAACAAATATGAAATAATATATTTTTTCTTGCTATTTATAGTTTCCTCTAGCCACATACTTTGAAGATCTATCTTTCTCTTCATACACTTCCTAAATATCTTTTTATTCTGTGATGATAGTTTTTTGCCATTTTGGTACACCTATTACCCACTTAATTGGTATGTTCATTAAAAAAAAACACAAGGCAAACCAAACAAACAGCAGGACATCAAGCAGTATGAAGCATCTGGCCCATTTCGTTGGAGTCTATTCTGTACTTTTGTTCTCTATCTTACACTGAACTATTTACTGTAAACGTATTCAATCCTAAAAACCCCATTTGCCTCCT
The DNA here is from genome assembly GCF_000747805.2 of Chaetura pelagica. Lineage (NCBI taxonomy): Eukaryota > Metazoa > Chordata > Aves > Apodiformes > Apodidae > Chaetura > Chaetura pelagica. The sequence goes on along the minus strand of NW_009952881.1, from coordinate 1,600,286 downwards.
ATTTCATTCTGAAAAGGAAACTGCATCTCAACTCCCACGTCTACAGTTCTGAAGGATGGTTTATGCTGTTTGTTCCATCAAAACAGTGGAACAATGATGGGTGTACAAGGTCAGTTAGGAAAACTGTTCCAGCTGATGCTTTATGTGATATTTACATTTAGCACAAGGAAGAGATGTTTAAGAAGTTGATGGGCTCAATTACTGTGGTTCATTTAATTGTAATCTGATTTGGATGAAATACTGCTTTTTATTACTTGGCAAACTCATCTGTTGAAATAAATTATGCCATGTTTTATGTTTCAGTTCAAAAAAGCTGTCCTGGTCTGTTTTTTTCACCTTTTTTGCTTGGTCTCTTCCAATACTTTTGTTTGTTTTGCTTTGTTTTGTTTATTTTTCTATAGGGAAAAAGGGAATTAGGGTCAACAGTGGAACGTCAGAGAAAAGCATGAAATAATGTGTAAAAATCACAGCCTGTATTTTCTTGTAATCAAAATTTATATTCATATTGAGCTGCAACATGGATCTCATTTCACCTTTATTGAATGCATCCATTCATACCCCATTTTTCATCTCTTGCTGAACTAAAAGTAATTGTTCCTGGTAACAGCTATTGCATCGTTGTATATGTGCACAAAGGTAATTTACTCATATTTTAAAACTTCTTCAACATGGATAGAGCATGATGAAGTGGACTTGGCTTATATATGAATTAGAACAAATCCTTAAAAAAAATAATTACATTCTCATGGTCTTCATGAACATAATGTTTGATATATAAAAAAGGTGTTACATTTAGGTTGCACCAGTAGTATAATTTTGAATAGTTTGCATTATCTTTTTTATTACAATATCATCTTTAGATGTTTTTTTAAATCTATCCTCCATATTCACCTCCACATTTAGTCACCACTTCCAATATATAAAATGCTACTGCTTAGTATTGTTTTGAATTAGCAAACAATTCTCAAATTGTTCAAGTTGCTCTATTGGCGTTTCTTTTGCATTTCTCCTCTAGATGTGATTTGGTCTTTTAATCTGCTTTGGAAGACATGAAATACAGTTTCATCCCCTCAATCTGAATGCAATGTGTGATGTGCTGTATAAATTCAGATTTCTATCTAGACTTCTATGTACAACTTTTATGGAAGCTTATTAGTAAACAATTTCCCTTAGATTGAAAAATAAAAAATAATGTCAAAAGACTGGAAGGTTATTTCAAGATATCAAACCCACTTATATTTACTGATTGAAGAAAAAGCCCACATTGTTGCAGGCTGTGCCACAAAATAATTGACTGCAACAGGAGTTCTGCATCCCAAGCCAAAAATGAGAGCACATAATCAACGTCAAGGTCAATTATCTGGTAGTGAAGTATCCAACAAAAGGAGACTATTGTGGTTGGAGAAATAAGCAGAACATTGAGAATTTGGAAAGGCTGGCACTGGAGATAGCTTTTAGACTCTTTGTAAACCACCAGAAACATTGTGTTAGAGCACTGAGCATCACAGATTAATTCATAAAAAAACAGGAAAGAGAAATCAGTTATGGTGCAGTTGTTTCACTGGACTTTTGTTATCTTTAGCCTGTAGATCTTTCAGAGTACTGCTTTCTCTGCTGAAGACTAAAGGAAATACTGTTGAAAAACACAAAATGTTTTTAAAACTGTGCCAGGATATTTCTGAGCCATATATTCTGAGTTGTAAAACTCCCCAGTCTATCTATGTGCTACTTGAAAGACTCTTCCTAAAAGAATTATATTTTAAGATTTTTTTCTCCACAGTTCTATATATAAAAAAATTCCTACTAGCCTCATGCTATGATACCATATCATTCATTCCTGTGTGTTCCTAATGTAATTGCTATTACTCTTCCTTTTCCCTCCTCTTCTAACTACTTATACTACACTGGAATAATCTTTCTCTCTCTGTTCTTGTCTTACTTTAGGAAATGATCCTGGAGTCATTACTAACCCAGAATGGATAAACTTACTAATAACTCACAAAACACATGATTCAAACCTTTCAGGCTAATGGGAAACAAGTTCTTTTAACTTTAAAGAACTCCACAACCAGTCTCATAATCAGCATTCAGTGCCAAGCTGATAGCCCTATATTCCATGATGCATCTTGTGTTTTTAATAAGGTTTTGCAGGTTTAAATCCTTACCTTCTAAATTATATTATTCAGTGACTTAAACAGGTAAGTCTATTGTTTTCATTCAGCATGCTCTGTATTTGAGAACAGTTACACAATAGCACTCACCCTACGGTAAAAAACTGCCTCATCTCCTGTCTTCGAGACCTCATCAGTTGTTTGTATTCACCAATACGCAGTTTCTTTCCATCAACAATGCAGGTACGTTTTGGTCGAGGTTTGTATTTGTAATTAGGATACTTTTCTAGGTGGATTTTACTTAGCCGTGCCTGCTCTTCATAATAAGGTTGTTTCTCCTGATTTGACATGGACTTCCAGCGAGATCCTGTTAACACAAATTGTCCGTGAGTGCTCAAGCAAAGCAGGTTGAGCGTTACACATACACGTCTCAACATGCCTTCCTGCCATAATAAACAAATTTTAAATAAGTTAATTAAATAAAATGATTTGAATTTACATTAGCCAGCACATATATTGGGATACACAACCTGAGACACCTTAAAAGGACCTTGTCTTTCAGATACTGCTGCAGACAAAATACATATAAATCTCTATTAAATAGGTGCACTTGAAATCAGTAGTTACTTCTCAAAAGCTCAGCCTCATGCTGCAGAACAGACTATATTCTTTTTTTACAATATGAGCATTAATCTGTGAATAATTCTACACCTTTGTAATACTATGCATAGTATCAAGGTTAAGGTTTACAACCATACTTTTACTGTGAAAAGCTTAACACCTTGACTACCTAGAGATACATACTTCTTTGATCATTTTATAATTTATGGTTTATACACTCCTCCTAATAGATACTAATACCTTAAAATGTAGCAGAAAAAAAATAATCAAAACTTTACAGATTCAACAAATGTCTGGGTCTCTTAAATTTACTAATCTTCTGATATAACCTTGGCATAATACTAGCACCTTATCATATTTTAAATCCTATTCTGCATATTATGATCCAGCCAGATGTAATAAATGCACAGAACTGCACTGAGAAAGTTACATTTAACAAACTTTGATTTTAAAAGAAAAACAGAAAGCACATTGTAATTATATACACCACTTCAGGTATTGTAAACTTTCATTGAAAGCTGCACCAATAAAAAAGTTAAAATATTGACACAGTGTACACAGGAAGAGGAAAAAGTATTCAAAACTCTTGTATTGTTTATAAGGAGCTATCTAAACACTTGCATAGAAAAGGGTTTTGTTTTGGGGTTTGTGTTTTTTTTTTCCAGGGGATAAGAAATGCAGAAAATAGCTTTTTTGTGTTTTTTAGATGAATAAAACTATTACAGCTGTGGTAAACGTGGGTGGAAGCTATTCTTTTACCAAGATTTTTCATACATCAACAAATGGAAAAGTTGTATAAATATTATCCCTTGCCAGTAATACTTTGTGACAGTTCTAATATTTCAGTCTCTGTTCTCATTGTCCTGGAAAAGTTGTACAGATATTATATGGACATAGACTTATTTGTGGCAGAGCAGATACTGACAGGTTAATTCCATGGTTAACAAACACTCAGTTGCTGGCACTTCTGAAATATTTATGCTGGAAGTTTACATTTTAATGAATACAGTTACTATGCTTGTAATAGTTTTTTTCACAGAATGCACACAAATAATATAGATTCCCTACAGCTGCCAACACTGAAACAGTGCAGGTTTTATACAAAACTGAAAGGCTATTCATATAACTTACTTATATGGTAGACAAAAATATGAGAACTGCTAAGCAAGATTTTGGAAGTTTTAGGACAAAGTAACATTTATTTCTATGTATTCTTGCCTCTGATTGAATTAACATGCAACAAACTTCGGTAAGACTGTATTTTAACTCAAAGTTTACAATGAAATAATTACAGAGGAAACTTGATTTTTAATTTTATTTATTAGGAGCTACATTTGGAATCTGTCTTTCACTTCAAAGACTCAAAAAGCAAATATAAGTTTTCAGATTTCACCACTCATTCTCACATATTTTTCTAATTCTCTGGAGGGGTCTTGAAAAGCAAATCAAAATTTCTCAAAAATGAGCCAATTTATTTGCATAATGACAAAGTATAATCCGTGGTATACTCCCTGATTAATCCAATTCATACAAATTAAATATTAACTGTGGTATCTTTTAACTGAGCAATATTTTAATTGTATGATACTAGTTCTTCCTTAGCTCCTTGAACATTGCAACATTTTGAATCAAACATATTTTGCATGTGAGAAGATATGCTTGTATATGTCTTTTGAATTATGCCAGCTTTGTTTCTTAGACACTGCACTGTCTAACGTAAGCTTTTGATTTTTCTTTTGTGCATTATTAATTCTTTCTCAGTAATTACTCCAGCAAGTACAATTTTGCATTCAGGTGATTTCTAACGAGATCTTGCAATTAGACCTTTTCTCAGGATAAACTCTTGCAAGAGATTTCACAAATGCTTTTGAATGCTACTAAGTCTTTTAAGCAGTAGGGAAGGGGCAGAACGGAGAACGAAAGGGAATAAAAACAAAAAAGTCTTCATTGTGAGTCTTCATTTGTTTAAGTTTCAGTAATTCCTATTTCAGTTATTATCTCCCAAATAAAATATGTCCTAAAATTAGAGAAGTTGCATATCCAAGGAGGAAGTAACTAGTCTGTGTCACCAATATAAATAACCTCATCTTTCCACAGCTCCAAAAATAACTAACCTTGTCAATTGCTGCTACTATAGCAGAGTTTTCTAAGCCTCCCCCAGTTTTGATTCAGTCACAGTCATGATTTGTTCATTGTCTTGCACTTACCTAGGATTTTGCTAATGTTGGAGTTGTGCATATCAGGGAAGGCTTGGAGAATTTTTCGACGCTCATCCTTTGCCCAAACCATGAAAGCATTCATTGGTCGTTTGATGTGTGGTTCGCTGCTGGCTCGGCCCCGCGAATCCCGGTAGACTCGAGCTTCAGCCACAGTGGCACCTCCTGTTGGCCAACAATAATACTGCTGTAGTTTAGCTGCAGAGCCATTCATTGCTTTACTTCCTGTAATGTCAGAGCAGGAAGAAACAAGATGGATGCAAAACATTATTATGTGGATTACGCAAGTGCTTTCAGTGCTGTCTTTATTTTAGCCTCATTCTCTTTTTCTCTCTCTCTTTTTGCTGCCAGATCTATGAAAGAGAGAGACAGAGAGAGGAAGCATATCCAGTGACTTCTGTGTAATTGCTCGGGCTCACCTAAGTGAAGGTATCAACACCATCAACAAAGAAGCCACACTGGTATTTCTCCAGATAAGGTATGGAGATTTGAAAAGGTTTCCATTTGGGATTGTAATAGAGCATACATGCTCTGAATGCTCAACAAAACTTACAAAAAGTTAAACTTGAGAATCCAAACTGATGTAGACCTGTTCACACAAGTAATTTGCAATTATTTTTCTGCTTGAGCAGTGAAACACGTGCCAAACATTCCATAAAATAAATTATATACTACACCAGGTACATGCTGCAAGTTGCATGGATGTGATTCTATTTAAGGGCTGAACATTATTTAAGTCGCATCTGCTTTAGTTGAATTTTAGATGTGTCTTGGATCATTTGACCACATATATGTAATAAAACTCTCTGCCTTCAACAGGTACATGCACAGCATCCTGGAGTTTCTGGCATGAGAAGCAAGCTCTTCAGTTTTTCCATGCCTGCTGTGCTTTAATGTACCTCAGTGTCCTGTCATTACCCACCATCAATTCAAGTTGTACTTGCTAACACATGTACATGCTGTAAATCAAAGGCAGAAAGTCTTTACAGTGGTAGAGTGACATACTTAGTCTTAGGCCTCATCTTACAGCTCTGGACACAGATTTATTTTTTTAAAAAATTTAAAAATATATTTTTTAAAAATAGTTCTTTACACTAAATAAAACACTGCAGATTTACTGATTTCAGTGGCTGTCTCACAAATTTTTAATTGTGCAAAAACTAAGTTACAGATTTAGTGTGAAAACACTGTACTTTAGCCATACCATTAAAAAAAATATATACAGAGGGAATAAATTTACATTAAAAAAAGTCCTAAATCAGAGGATGCATACACTACACCTTTTTGCCACCAGGTCCACAGTACATTAATTTCATTTAAAACGCACTGACCATACAGGATAAATTGATTTTGCTTTATGTGGTGTTGACAGCCATGTTTATTGTGCAGTGAAATGTAGTGTAGTTTCAAGCTGACTATATCCATCAACACAGGGCAATATGCTGACTACTGGGCCAGATGAAGACATACATTACCCTGAGAGCAAAATGCTCATTCGTATACAGCAGTGTCTTCTCCTGAGGATCACCATGGTGATTTATGATGCCTCCAATGCCATTACTTTACAACTGACACCAATTTGGCAATTTGTATACTAACATGCATGCACATAAAAGAAGACAGGTTTGTGGCAAATGTGAGATGCAAAACTACTTTAATACTATTCTAAGTTAAATACCATGCTACAGGTGTTCAGCATTTACAGGAGGCTGCAGCTGCACTCAGCTATTTCTTGTAAAAAGGAACAGTAGTTTTGCTGAGTGACTTGCATGACCAATTTAGGGGTGTGTATGCCTAATGAGTCTGTTGTCAGAATGCTTGGAACATGCATGTCAAAGAGACCATCTTTTAGGAGAGGACATATTTATTGTGAAACTATAATAAGTTACAAACAGAAAAAGTCAACACTGAAACATTTATTGAGACAAATGTCTATATAATTAGAGAAAAATCAAATATTTAATGGTTGTGCCATATTTTAAAAATATGCCATAGAATTTGTAACTAGTATATGGGCAATTAGGAATTTGGTGACAAATTAAAAAAATATATAATTGTTGATGCCAAAGTTGTTGGGTTTTTATTCAGCTGTTCTACTCACAGCAAATGAAGGAAGACATATTTGCATCCATATGATGGTTTTCCATATTTTACTTTCTCAAAGATATGAATTCATTATGGCTAAGGAGTTTGTCTTTAGCCCTTTCTAACACAATTTTGGCCTGACAAAGCAGACAAAAAGTACCTTTACTAGGAACAAATTTATAGGCCAACTTTTTGATTTTGATATAGTTTTGATGTAGAGGGAGGGAGGGGAGGAAGGAGAAAGGAAGGAAGGAAACAAACCATAAATTATCTATTTTCAAAGAAGGTTACGTTAGAAAACAATTCTTACTTAAAGTAGTAAATTACAAAAATCCCAGGAAGGCCAAGAAACCCTGGCTGTATATGCTTTAAGCAAGTTTGTACTTATAGTATTGACAGAAGCTAAAAGAGATGCCTGAAATTTTTAAAGATACGTATAACTGCAAAGAGGTAGTTGTTTTAGTTATTTCTAAAAATATTTTCAGAAAAGTCTAATAAATAATAACCCCCAAATAATACATAAAATAAAAATGTACTACTAATGAAGGATGAGAAGAGAGGAGGAAGTTTATAATTGTTTCTCTGTGACAACTAACACTCATCTGCTACTTACTGTCCATACTGCAATCGCAGAAGGTCTTGATTTTCCAAATTAAGACCTTGGTCAGAATTCAAAATTGTTGCAGAAGAAGTACCGTTTGGCTGCCCTAATGGCTTAGTTGGCAAAGAAGGCTACATTTGGGCCTAAAGGCTGTTTTCAAAGTGACATTTTTAGCCTCTGAGGGTGTGGACTGCTTCACTTCCTAGTTACTTTGCATTTGCTCAACTTGTCATGACTTTGGTGATTTAAAACTAAAACCAGATTAGAGGAGAATGATCACTTTTTGTGGATACATGGCAGGAAACTCCTCTCTGGAAGCTGAATTCCAGACTAGACTCTAGGGACAATACTGAGTCAAAGAAAACCACAGAATTAATCTAAAAACGTTACAGCTTCATTAAAGTAATTTCAGACAATATTTTTTTTCCAAAAGAAACTGATTGCTCTCTAATGAGAGTGCAGGGAAAGAAGAACCCCTGATCTTTAGAAAGAGAAATTAATCTGATCATGGACAGAAAGATAAACATTTTCACATTAATTAAACATTAGGAAATACAATGTAACAATTGTTACATTGATTATTCATTTATTCCTGGCTTTATCTGACCTTCTCACTTTTTACAATGACAAGAAATTTACGACAGGCACAAACTCTTGCTAGTTCCCTGAAATCTTGGCCACATTCGGGTTAATTCTATTTTCTTTAACAAGACGTGGGTTTACCTTCCATTTTATACATCACCTATGACAACAAAACCTCGGACTGGGCTTTCATGTGTTACCAGCATGCAAACTATAAGAAATGTGATGAAAAAGAGCAAAAAAGGTTGAGAAAAAGATGAAAAAAGAGAGAAAAAAAAATGAAATTATAGCAAAAAGAGAGATATTTTAATCAATCACTCTGTTATTCTTTAATTACTCTTCACACTTTGGCCCAATGCTTTATATTTGAAGTTATACACTCCCACTAGATGATGAACCTTTGGCCACCTTAGGGCATATACTGCATACCATCTTCTATAGACATATACTAACATAGGATATATAGAAATAAAGACAATCTTTGCAGGTTCCTACTGTGAAAGTGACTGGTTAGTAGTAAAGCTCGTATCGACAGTTATCCATTAAGCTGAGATGACATTTTTGTCTACTTTGGAAAAGATTGATGGTGACCTCCAAATTATCTGGCCCTGTCTGTGCTAACACAACTAGCACTGCTATCGGCTTGCATTGCAAAGACCAGAACCTAATGAACATGCAAACAGGAGTCACTCTTTTACTACTAGAGATGGGTTACTCATAAACATGGAAATGCTGTAAAAACAGGGAGCATGAAAAACCGGCTTGGCAGTCCCCCTTCCTGCTCTTCACCTGTGGACAGACGAATGCGGCCTTTGTGAAACATAAAGCAATATTGCAAATCAAATAGAAAAATGCAAACCTGAAAAGACTAGAATGACAAAAGAAGCTTTGGAAAGTTTGGAATGCAAGAATGATGTAATTACTATTTTGCATTATTAAGTTCAGTGTTGGATTTTAGAGGTTACAAAATTTGCTACTTCATTGTAATCTAGCTGACTTGTAGCAGTGTTAGTGTAACATTTGTCCATTTAGCCCTTTGTCTCCCTCTTCTTCATCCCCATCCACATTCAGAACACTTTTTCATTCTTTATTACCAGCAAGAGAGGCAAAATAAATAGGTATCTTATGAACTATTGTCATCACTGGCATGACTTGTCATCACTAGGCAAAACTAATACCCACATGGAAACATGACTAGCTCTGGGACAGTGATGCCTGTAGTCACACAGTGGCACAAATGTTCTGCAGGGAAGTGTCTGTCAAATTGCTTTCACTCCAAATTTCATTCCAAATTCCAATATTATTCAGCTGGGATTTGAGGTCCAAACATTTCTTCTAGGCTCCATGTCAGTGAATAAAAAGGGGGGAAACACTGAGAAAGACGTAAGTGATTAATGAACTACTGGAATATTTAAATGAGCTCTAAAATATTTCATCTGCAAAAGTTCTGAAAGGTGCTAAGTAAATATTAAGAGATGGGAATATACTGTAGCACAGGTAAGCTACAACCATGCAACACTCAGTTATGATAAGGCTTCTGTTTTTCCTTTTAAGAGACTCCATTCTCTTTAAAACATCAACAAGAAGAACCGAAAGGGAATTCCCCAAGGTCAGCTCTGAAGAAACATAAACCTCTAATTCAATAACTCCGCTACTGCACTGAAAAGGCCTTATTATTGCAACATCCATATGGAGTCAATTGGACATTAATGACTAATCAATCCCTCCCCTTTCTATTCTACTTATAGTGTCACAAGCCATGTTTAGATTAGCCCATTTCCTGCTTAGGATCGCTCAAGATGTCTTTTGTTCTTTCAGGGCTGGCCTGATGGAGGCAGCTTAAACAAACACACGACCCAAGTGGTGCAGGAGTTATAAACTGCCATATGTGAATGAACAAAGGGGCCATACTAAAGCCTTTTGTGGTATTTGTTAATGTTTTTCATCTGAGTTTAAAAAGACCTAATGACTTTGTGGTGAGCTGATGCATGTGGCTCGTGGCTTTGCAAAATGAAGGAAATTCTAGCCAGTTATATATCAGCATTCATTTTCCGAAGTGCCTTGTGTTCAGTTCTGGTGGCAGTGAGTTTACTTTTTTGTGCATTTGTTTTACATATGCAAGCAAAATTCTTAATCTCTATTAGAATACAGCACTGGTTTTCACAGCCTTCTTATAACCTGCATATTATGTCTTTCCCCATTTCAAAGTCTAGATCTAAAATTAATACCGAAATGTCTTCTGTGTGTGCAATCAAATCACGCATTCTCAGCTGTTCAGTGACCAGTGTTTAAAGTATGAATTGTTAGTTGGATTGTATTAAATACTGAAACAATATTTCTAAACAAGCTATTAGCACATCCACACGTCACAGCCAACCATGCCTGAATCAGTATTATTTAAATTAATTAAAAGTGCTAAATCTAACTACTTTCTTCATAGTTTACACAGTTTAGATTTCTTGACTACGTTTCGTGGCAAAATTAACCCTCATGGAAATCTGCCATGGAATACAGCTAAAACAATATAATAAACTTTTACATTACATGTAATATTAACTGAATTAATTAGTATTTAAGGCCTGACTTAAGGCCTGACTTAAGCCCTCAGTGGCCGACACAGTCCCACTTGTGCTGTAACATAAGAGCACGAGAAGTTATTCTGTGAAGATCCATGAAAGATCAAGATAGGAACTGGGATGAAAAAGCAGCCTCTACTATAAATATGGGGAGGTATGTAAGTGTCATAAGATTTTTCAATCGTGTGCCACTTGCAGACTTCAAGACCCTTCACAGATAATTAATTAAATGCTAACAACCCAATTCTGACATAGATACTATTGACAGAAAAAATGTCAAACATATTTCAGTTGCAAGTTATTCAGACTAAGTAATGACACCAGAATTAAGGAATTGCCAGTCATCAGGTCTAACTACAATCAACATTCCCACGAACACTATTGTTTTTCTTTGTTATTTCTTTTCATACTCAAATGATGGAAGTAGAGGCTCACAGAAAGGAAAACCATGGACAAAACAGCACAACCCAAGAAAAATATTACTAATAATTATTGTTGTTAGCTATCTGAAGTGATCTCTCAATACTGCAAATTGTTTTGGTTTTTGTTTATTTGTGTTTTTTTCAGAAGGAAAAAAAAAGTTGTTCTTGCAGCTAAGCAATTATTGTTACTTCATTAATGATATTCAAAGTCAAAAGAACACAAAGATTAATCTATTTAACATTAAAATGTTTCCATAAGAGTAACAGCTTTGCTACCAGTGGAGCTCTTACTCATAGAATTTCAAATTTCTCCTGATATTACAGTGTCACCTAGAACATCCAGAAAACATGATCATAAATTTAAACACAGGGATTAATTCTGCAGCCTTCAGACATCCCTAACAGTTTTGAATTTTTATCTTTTTTTAAAATCCTGCCTGAACAAGGGCCACAGGACATGATCCATTCTTATTTCAGGTAATGCTTTGTTTTGTTTTAAGATGGAGAAATTACAGACAGGAATTCACCACAGAGAAAATAAGGCAGCCTGACTTCATATTTGACAGATGAATAGTTCAAGGTGCGTCTGAATTCTATTAATGAACAATGTTGCTTGCTCCTTTATAGCAAGATAATGAATTTTAAAAGCTTAAGTACAATGTGGTTTATAAAAGGCAATTATATTTAACACTAGGAGAGAAGTTTAAAACACACCTCCCTCAAATTATAGGCTATTAATGAAATGCAGAATACTTTGCAAAAAGGTTTTAATGTGTGTTGGAATCACTGCTTAGTGGCCCATTTCCTGCAGTGAATCTGCAATTGAATTTCTTACCTTCTAGTATATGCAACATAATTCTTCATATCAATGTAACTAATTCCCTCCATCCAGTGTTTGCTGTTCTCACTTGTCATATCCTATCAGTAATTAAGATAGCAAGGACCTAGGGCCAGGATACGCATATGCCATTTCTTTTTGCTTTTCACATGGGGTGCTGATATTATAATAATTAATAATATAATCTGTAAATAATATATCATGAAGGGAGAGAACTGAAAGCAGCATGATAACAGGGGCTGTAAGTTAACAAATAATAATAAATGTCAGGAAAAATTCTAAAGGCTTATTTTTCAACTATGCTTAATCTGTGCATTTGGGATTTGTGAGTGAAAGATGGAAGATGTTTCTGCAAGCAGGGCAATAACATTTCTAAATACGTTGCCACATTTACCTTGTTTGAATAAAAAATGGGGGATTTGTCCTGAAATAGGGATTTCTGTAAAAATTTACAAATTATTCTTTTTTTAAAAACTGCATGTCCTGTGAAACTACCCCTGCCAAATTGAAAATTTAATCATTTAATATTTGAAGAAGCTGAGAAGATACTCTAATGCCCACCCCACACACAATCTGGACCACTGATTCTGTAAAATTAAATCAAAGTACAAATTAAGAAAATCATGTCCTATTGCTATTAAGTTCTGCACTCAGTGCTTGCTTAGGTCCCTGGTATATCAACGTGGAAGAAAAGAAGATGCTCTTAAACATTTTTCTGTAGCTGAGACACTGAGGTTCCTGAGGGAGAAGTGGTGTGCAGTATAGGCTTAAAAAAATAAGTAGTTGTACAAAGAAGAATCTGAATCTGTATCAATTCCTCATGCCTAACCAGAAAATATTATGTTCTTTCCTTAATGTATTCATATTTCTGCTGCACTCCCTGTGCTCAAGGAGGTAAGGAAGAAAGGCAAGAGTCCTCCCCCGTCCATGCAGAATGATATAATGTTGGCTTTCTCTGTCAGCTAAATATTCAGCTGTGCCTGGCAATTTTATGCTATTTTAGGCAGCTTCAAGCTCCTTTTATGATATTGGCACAAGACAAAGACGTGCGGACCTAAGAATCAGGTCTTTGGGGTGTTTTAAACCACTGAAGTACTATATTTAATTTTTCACTCACTCCACTTAAAAATGGATAAGCAAACTAATGGATGCTTTCAGCATTTGTGACAATAATTTTCTCATGGGCAAAGATTTTCTGTGTATAACTGCAGCCCGCAGTTACTTTTTACAGTCCTGTCCTAAATTCCTGAAAATAATGTTTTACTATATAATGGGAATTGTGACAAGCCCTTAGCCATAACTGCACTAATAAGCATCCCTATGTAAAACTCAGGGCATTTCAACAGTGGTTGGTTGTACAGCATCAGAAATTCTAAGTAGAAGTTTTTTAAATAAAGGTACTATTATATAAGAATCAATTACTGTAGCATGGAAACAGCAAGTGAGAAAGCCCCATATTTAGCAGTAGGAAAAAAAAATACCTAAGACAGTTAAAAATCAAAAAGGTAACACTTGTAGAAGGCATCCAGATACAGTATTCTGAAAGTGGGAAGCATACTCTATGTTAAATATTGGTGTCTTGAGAGAAATAAGTTTCAATACCATGGGAAAATCAGTCCACACCCCCTCAACTCAGATTTTTCAGTATTCAGAGAGGGAGTTCCCCCTGTAAAATATTATGGGGATGTTGGAAACATTGAAATTCATGAAGTTGTTGTCGTCAGGAAAGTGATGGGATGAGAAAAAGACACCTTATTGCAGCCTTCAAGTGCTTCAATATATGGGCCAAGGGAAAAGATGGGGAGGGATTTTTTTATTAGGGAGTCTAGTGATAGGAAAAGGGTAAGCTGAAGTAGGGTAGATTTAGATTAGATATTAGAAAGAAATTCATTACTAGGAGGGTGGGGAGACACTGGAACAGGTTGCCCAGGGAAGTTGTGGGTGCCCCCCCCTCCCTACAAGTTTTCAAGGCCAGGTTGGATGAGGCTTTGAGCAACCTGGTCTACTGGAAGGTGTCCTTGCCTATGGCAGGAGGGTTGCAACTAGATGATTTTCAAGGTCCCTTCCAACCAAAACCATTCTATTATTCTATGGTTCTGAAAGACAGACTGCCTTATTCTTATCCTATTTGCCACATTGAATTACACCAGGGCAGAGGCGCTGAAACTCATCCAAACAACTGAAATGCTGTACCTAAGTGCTTTATCCCAGATTCCAGATCCATTATGTCATTCTGAAAAATTTAAGCATATCACTCTAGTACCAGGTACAATCAAATAAACTGATTGTTAAAAAAGGCAACCACAAGTAATGAAACCCACTTTTTAGCATCTAGTCTTATTAACCAACAGAATAAGTTTAAATAATAAAGATACAAGTATAACATTTTATAAAATCAAAGACCTACAATAAGAATTCAGGGGAGTAAACATTCCAGTACTTGAGCTTACTGCATTCTCTCTGGAAACACTTCTTTGTTTTCAGACAGCTTTCACTGTTTTGTGATTTTCCTCTTTCCCCTCTCAACTGTCATAGCAACTATTACAAATATTTATGTGTGACAAAGACTGGCATGGAGAGGCATTCTTTCCTCCAGTATTTATGAAGCACTGTCATAAAAGTAGGTGATGCTTTGCCATGCATGTTCTACCTGCTGTTTACACCTCTGCATAGGAGGGTGTTAAACAAGTTACCTCACAGGTTTGGATCGTGTTGGCAGCCTGCCAGGATTGATTTGCCTGCAAATATATGGTTCCCTTTTACCTACCTCTTCAGCAGCGCAAAGTCAGCCTTTTTTGGAGTTAAGAAGGACCTGTGTCACTCTTCATATAACTGTTTACTATTGGGCATATACAAGAATGTTGAGGCTTTGAGTATATAGTAGAGTTCCTTTAGGAAAGTGCTGTTCTGTCGTTTACGTAATAGATTTGCAAAACCCCGAGCACTTGTCATGATGTCTGCTCTATCACCAAGGAGAGAGAAACTGAAGTTTTCACAGATGGACAGAAATCTAGAGCTGAAGAAGGTGGCAGTTTCTCCTCACCCTTAGATATCAGCCTTATTTTCCCACTGTAGATCCTTTTTCTCATGTTTCTCTCCACATGGCCAAGAAACAACTTTCTACACTGCAAAGACTACTTGTCTTCCCCCAGATAGCTCATTCCTCTCCTCCACATGATTCCACATTGACTGCTGCTGCCGCCATTGCAATCAAGGAACATACAAATTAAAGTAAGAAAGAGCAGGCAGTGAAAGGGAGGACACAGAAACCAAGGAGGACACAGGACACAGAGTAGTTCTTTTCCTTTACAAAGTCACACAATGAGGCAGTAGCAAAATAATAACATTCAGGTGTTTTTTGCCCAGGATCCAACCAACAAAGTTATTTTTTAACAGATCCAGTACTTTGTCAGGGATAAAGACCAGGTCTTGATGGAATAGAATCCCTGACCTGCCCTAGATTCTGTGATGGTCCTGCTCTTTGAGGGGGGGTTGGACTCGATCTCCAGAGTTTCCTTCTAACCCCTATCATGCTGTGATTCTGTGACTATGACTGCTGAAGGAAACCAAATCACAACCTGAGCTAAGGTAAAATCAGTAATTATCAACAGGAACATTAAGTCTCTTCTGCAGATTTCTATCTACTACAAAACAAAATCTTAGCATACTTCCTACAAATTTCCAAAGCATTTGATCACAACTGGAAAAACAGAAGGATACATAAACATACAGCACATTATACAAGGACAAGATCCAGAAACATATAGCACATTGTACGATTCAAAGGAAGCAGCACTATCACAAAAAGTGAGCATCTAGGAAAGAAATATCTTTTTTTAGGACATAAACCAAAAAAACATATTCCAATCATCCAATATTCTCAGATAAGTAAGAACTGAATACTTTAGGTTCCTCTACCTGGAATTTAAACAGGTCTCACCTATGGCTCCTGACTATATTCTACACACCCTGGTCAAACGATGTATGACAGTCATTTTCAAAAAGAGGTTTTAGATACAGCTAGATTCAAAGCTGTCTTGGTGTGTCCATGCCAGTTAGCTGTATTTCAGTACTGGCATTCTTAAATGTTAAAATTATGAAGCCGCCTACAGAAAGAATGATGTTTCCTTTAAAATGATGAGGCTTGGAAAAAAATAAATTGTTGTTTAGTTCTATAATTGGCTGTTGTTTATAATTTTGCATACCAGTCACCAAACATTTATAAGGCTCTCAAATCATATTTTTGAATTTTGCTAGCTACAAATGTGTCATATATTTTAACATGACAACTGGGATTTCCAGGTAATGATACAAGCCTGTGGATTATTCATCAATGGTGTCAGAGCCAGTGGCAATGTTTCTGAATGCAGTCTGAGCATGATTTTTAATATAGTTAGCCCAGTCCTGCTGGTGGCTATGGAAGTAATAGAAATGTCAGTTTATGTCATATTTAATATTAAACTCTTGTTGATGATTTTCAGGCCTCCGTTCAAATGACAGTTAGGTCATTATGAGTAACACAAACTTTGAATACGACTTAATATGCTTGGTCATCTCTGAAAGAACGCCTAGTTACCACTGATCTTAAAAAAGGTTTCACACACTGGGCAGCAGCTACAAGTCTTAAAAGTAATTCTTCCAGTATCCTTTAGTATTTGTTTTGTAATTGCATAGAGCTAAATTTAAATAATTTCAGGACTTGTCTTATGATTAAAAAATTATATACATGTAGCTTCAGCTTCTGATCAATGAGCCAGTACCACAGGCACTCCTAAAATTAAAGGAAAATATGACTCTGATCCTGTCAAACTCAGATCTCTGCTATATGTTATAGAAAAGATATAAGGAGTAGAGAGAAATCTTTGCTAGATACTATTACAAAGGCATTCCATAAAACACACAAGTCTGCTGACATTTCTTATAACAAATTATTTGAACCTTAAAGGCTGTGTCAAAGTTATGGGAACCAAGAGCACTTCCCAGATTTGGTCTGTCTTGGCTGCCTGTTAGGATGAGACAGACATGTACCATGTCACTGCACACTTTAGTTTCCAATGCATGTGCAGACAGGCAGGGAGTGAAACTGCACTTTTATAGCCCTCTGGGTCTACATCAGTTGGGGGATCATGATGCAGCCCAAACTGCACTTTCCCCTAGTTTATAGCCAGCAATGGGACTAAATTTGGAGTACCTGGCTCAAGAATAAACCTGTTACACCACTTTTCCCTGCTCCATCCCAGCCCCCACCCCCTATTTCTCCCTTCAAAAACCCTCTACAAATAGTCAATGTGTCTTCTCTAAATGTAGTAAATTTAATCATTCTGAAGTTCTGCAATTCTGCTGATGGGAGTAAAACCATGTGACAGATCTATCAGCCACATGCTCACTCTGTCACAACTGCACTGAGACCTCAGAGATCTGGATGTATTTGTGGTGAAGAAAGATAGGGGGTCAGAAGTTGCCCACCAATATTTCTTTCTGTATATGCACAACAAAACACATAAATATTATCTAAAGATATCTACAACAACCTGCACTCAAATGCTTTCAAAAAAAAAAAAAAAAGAAAAGGAAAAAAGATAAAAGGTCAGTAACAACAGAAAGGAAGGTGTGAACAACACTGTCTTCAAAGAATATGACTGTGGCTGTTAGGAATCTTTGAGATTCAGTTGTGATTGTGACTTCAGCAACTAACTAAAATGCAACAAGCTTCTCTTAAGAGGAGGCCACAAAGAGCAACAAATCTGGTGAAGGATCTAGAGAACAAATCCTATGAGGAGCAGCTGAGAGAACCAGGGGTGTTTAGTCTGGAGAAAAGAAGGCTGAGGGGACACCTTATGATTCTCTACAGCTACCTGAAAGGAGGGCACAGAAAGGTGCGTGTCAGTCTCTTCCCAAGTAACAAGCGATAGGACAAGAGGAAATGGCCTCAGATTGTGCCAGGGGAAGTTCAGATTGGATATTAAGGAAAATTTCTTCACTGAAAAGCTTGTCAGGCTCTGGAACAGTGGTGTAAGTGGTAAAAGCGGTGGAGTCACCATCCCTGGAGGTATTTAGAAGATGTGTAGATGTGGTGCTTAGGGTTTAGTGATGGACTTGATAGTGTTTCGTTCACTTTTGGACTCGATGATCTTAAGGATCTTTTCCAACATAAATGATTTTATGATTCCATTATGCTACAGAGTAAGTTGTTAATTTTCTTAATAACCCAGTGGTGAAACAGACACATATGGAAGCACAAAGTAATAGCAATACTTACAAAAAACTTTGCAGCATGGAAAGCCTAGAATGATTTGTAATAGTTTTATGACAGAACCTTTAATATCCTTGAAGATGGAACAGTAGCATGGTGCAGTTCATCAGAGGCCACAGTTTAACTTGGTATTTCAGCAGCATGGTTATCAATGGACTTCCACTTTAAATGATTCCACATTAGAAGTGTCAACTCTTAGCTAGCTTGCCAAAGATAAGTGGCAAAATTTAGGTGATATTTTGAAAGTCTTTTTTTTAATACCCAGCTAGTATCTAAATTCACCTTGTCTACAACTAGAAGGACAAATAAGCAGCTCAATTTTGAACTTCTGCCAATGTTTGGGTTTTTTTCAGATCAGCAGTGGTATTCACCCAACACCTCTTTTCCAGAGACATGTCTTGGCTGCTAAACAAAGTCTGGAAATCTGAAACCATTCATCAACTCAGATTTCCCATGTGGCAACACACCAGGACTCAAACTGCCCCACTACCTCTAGAGAAACAACTGTCCTTAAACTGACACACATCACTGTAGTTTGGGTTACATTATGTCAAAGCTTTGTTCTGCATTATCCAGTAACAGGGAGGGCTGTCAGGTGCCACAAGGTGTATCAAGATACTTGAAAGAGAGGATGAATTGAAGGAAATCAGCTAAAGCAAGAAAGTTGTCAGGGTCTTGGTATCATATGAACCAGTAACTATATACCTGTAAGTAGGCTGCTGTAACTTCTCATCCCAACTGAGGAAAAAAATATCCTTCAACGTGTTGAAATATGAGAAGTTGCTGCAGGATGGAAATTCCTTTACAAAGTAGTTTATAAATAACTGATTAGCCAACAAGTACTTTTGAAAGTCTATATATCTTGTAAGTTCTCTTTTCTAGAAGAAAAAGAATGGCAAAACACCTCTCTGAAAATTATGTTTTACCTACATTCTGCTCATTATTTTAAAGACAATATTGCAGTGGCCAATCACATCCAAGAAAGGGTGAAAAAATGAAACTCATAAATAATAGCTCCCCAAAATGTAAATTACTGTTTTTTTAAGGAACTACTAACGATATATTTATATTTATATTTATACTTATACTTATATTTATATTAATATTAAAATATGGAAAACCTGAAATGTCTCATTAAGGTGCTAGCCTCCTTCTGAGTGTTTTTCTTGATCTAGCTGAAGATGTCTCTGCTCACTGCAGGGGTGTTGGACTAGAAAACCTGTAAAGGTCCCTTCTAAGCCAAACCATTCTATGATTCTATTATTCTATTTGTAATAAATGGCTGATGAGCTTCATTCATCATCTTATCTTACTGTTATGGAGACCTGAAATCTTGACTATGTCAAAATACTTAAAAAAAAAAAAAAAAAGAAAAGCAAAAGACATATGTCCTGGTTTGAGCCATGACACATATCAGCATGTGCTCCTGGTGCATGTGTCAGTTCCATGAGATAAGATAACAGTGACATTAAGCCAGTAAGTAAGAATATTTTGCTGACTTAAATTTGAGATTTAACTATTCCTCTCTATGGGTGAGTCAATACAGGAGCATCTTGGAACTGAACTTACAGCTTTTCCATGGTATATAAGTTCTTGTCAAAAACACTTTTAAATTCAGCTTTTTTGGTTTGCCTTGAGACTGATTAAAGAAAATGTATGTCAGTTGGCAAGCCAGGAGAATAAGGGTTTATTACAATATATCATGTATTACCTATATAGTATAGAAGAGTTAACATTTACATGTGTTGCTGTTGTTGTTGTCGCCAGACTTCAAAATGAAGGGACAATTCCTGAGACCTTACCTGAACGATTTATTTCTGGGTCACATAGAGACAAAATAGAAAATGTGCTTATACAAATATTTTTCTACACAGAAAATATTTTGCATTTTTATCAGAAAAATTATGTCATGGTCTTTCAAGAATCATTTGAAAATAACCCTCTTTGTCAACGATCACAAGTTTCTTGGTCCTATTCTTCTGATCCAAGAAAAAAAACCCCAAATGTTGAAGCTATCAGATGTTTGGAAATTAATGGAAAAATTTAGAGATGTTTTAACCTTTTCTCATGAACAGTGGCATGCCTAGAACTTGTCAGTTTAAAAAAGAGTGAAAAGATACTCAAAAAGAATTGAGAGTGCAAAATGTTGCATAATATCATATCTTAATAGTACATTAATCTTACTAACTATTGCTAGGGTTTCTATCTATCAACATGTTTTCTTCTAACGTATCAGAGGGTAGAGAGGACACCAGTGGCATCCACTCCCAAAGCACGCATGGTAACCCTGCTAGATTCTAAACTCAGTATTGATTAATACTGATTTCTATCTGTGGCTTGACACTGCATGCCTGATATATAGAGCTCTCACTCTGAAATGAGTGCAAATGCACTGAAAGTTTGTATCATGAAAAAAGACATTTTTCATATATAAAATGTGAAATATTTTTCCATTGTTATTTGACAGCTGCCTGTCAATAAAATTATGCTTACTGCATCTTGAATATTTTATGAGAGCACTTATGGCTAGATTCTTGAAGACCTCTAGCTTTCTTCAAAGCTGCTAAATCCTTAAAACTGGTGAAATGTATATATGTATGTATTGCCTTGCTGTGATCATTTTCTCAATGTAATTTTCTCAAAGTAAAAACACTATTTGACAGCTGTTGGAGGAAAAAAAACATCATTGTGTTGCAGAAGGGCATAGAGGGTTACACAGTCCTTTTCATCTACCTGCCCTTTGCTATGGACTTATTAGAATCTCACAAAAATGCAAAGAAATCACTCAAGTGTTATCCTGGGATGTAACCTAGACAGTATTTATGACACTGGCAGCATTTAAACTGTACCATTCTGTAATGCAGTGTTCAATAATCTATAGTGAAAGCTGCAACTAACCTTCTGCATCCTCTGGCCTTGTAAGATCGATGACACCAGGGCCCAGTTTTCCATCTTCATTGGGTTTCCCTGTTAACTGTGGGCCTAAATTTTCAAACCTTGTTCTTTCCTGGAAAAGAACAGAAGTAGTGTTAATGCTCCATATAGGTTATTTCTCATTATATCCTGTGCTCATATGTAGGCACCAATACATGCTTTATTTTTAAAATCTGAAAAAGTAGCAAGTGAATTTAATTAGAATTTTAACTCAGGGACAATTTTTTTTAGAGAGTATGAATGCTTGCATTTATGAAAATCACTTTTAAATGTGAAACATATACAGGAACTTTGAGATTATTTTGATCTGCACTGCCATCATGCATAAATGACTGTACATGCAAATACAAAAACCTTGGCAGCAAACAGAGCTGATCGATGCTGCTCACTTTGCCTTTCCACTTATTTTCTAACAAGCTGGAAAAAACAATCAGTGTTTGTGAGACATGAAAATTCAGAAGAAGAGCTTGTATTAAAATATACTGCTAATTTAGTGAAAAAAAACACTTTTTTCCCACTATGAGATTCAAGTTCGCATTCATATCTTTGTGAAAACACAAGTCTGAATTTTATGCAAGTTGTTTTCAAATACAAACATTTGAAAGAAGGAATAATATATGACAGAACAAATTATTTGATCTAGGAATTTAAATTGTACCTTGGTGGGAAGGAAACCCATAGAGATTTACAAAAAAAACCAAACAAACAAACAAACAAAAAGGAATGAAAAAAAAAAAAAGAAAAAGAGAAAAGATAAAGAATGCACACTTCTAGAAAAATAAAAAAGCTTTTGAAAGCTGGAGACCTCCATGAGAAACCTGGAACTAGAGTGAAAACGAAAAGGTATATTGTGTGTTAACCCAGTTCCTCAATCAACTACTGGACAAGGGCACTATAAATGACTGTATAATGTCTCACAACGATAGTCTCTGTAGTACTGTGTATCAGTAGCAAAGCATTCAATGGTTATCATTAATTTAGCATTCTCATTTGAAGGAACATAGCATGTTTTCCCTCTTGCCTTGTTGTTACCTCTTCAGACTAAACTTGGCATTATGTTGTAGTTGTGAATGAACGAAATCTTGTTGTTCATTACTATGAAACAATATTAAATGTCATGTCAGCTTGAATTTACAGACATGAAATACCAGCTTTCAGCTCTATGAACAGTTTAACCATGTTATACTTAATGCATTATGCAGAAGTAGAGTGCTGATTGCTGTTCAGTCTATTGTTCAATGACCTAGTTCTGTACTGTGCATAGTAGACATAAGAAGAAAACATTGGAATTTCTCTTCTGCAGAATGGTTAGAAACTTGGAAGTGTTCTTAAGGACAAAACACACTTTGATGGCCTTGACTCCTCATCTGCTGCTCCATCTCCAAATACTTATGCTTTCCAATGTGGTAATTTTTCTGTTATCATTACATTTCAGTAATAAAAGCCCACTGCGCCAAAAACTGAGGAATTCTTTCCACTGATTGTTTTTTTTTATTCCATCAGACATAGATTTTTTAAATATTATTTTATGTTTGCAGAGGAAGATAAGAAAGCACAGCCTGACATTGGATTTGCCACAACATGCAGATTAGGCATTTCAGATACTAACTGCATTTCTAAAATTTCCTCAGAATCTTAAAGCTGTTGAACAAAATAAGTCTGCATTTTATATTTTGATAACTTCTTATTTTCTTCTGTAAAATCTGTGATTGATGAAGGAGCTTACATATACAAAGGAATTCAAGAGAAAGTAAGTTGCAAATGAAATGTGACTGCAGAAAGGACCTGAATACTAGAGGCCCAATATTTTACTGCAAGATGTTATGCAACAATAATAATGTAACAATACACTTGAATCATCATGATGGGATCTGTTTTACTGGTAGACAGAATAAAAAATAAGTTTATCAAGGATTCTGCATTCCATTGCAAAAGGCTGATTTGCAGTTGAGATGAAAACAAGGATCAGTACTAAGAAAACAGCTTTTGGCACATACATTGTCTCTGCCAAAATATTTCTGCTAAAAGTTTTTCTTAGATGTTAACACTGCACCTGCAGTATTGTTGGAAGAAGCCTTAAAGTGTGTTTCAGAAGAAGGAGAAATACCTTTCTCCTATAAAAATCATCAGACTCTGCTACATAAAAATATGCACATTTGGAATACCTTTCTAGTCATTCATTCTCTTTGATTTTACCAGAAAATATTCTGTTTAAAAAAAAAAAAAAAAGAAAGAAAGAAAGAAAAAAAAAGAATGTCAATATTTTGACACAGAAGGAGAAAAGGGAAAATTACATTATAAGGTTCAGGAACAGTAAAATGAAAGCACTTATATCATAAAAATATCTGTTCTTGTCAAACAAAGGAGATACACTTACAGTTATTTCCAAACCCCCTCATTCATAAGAAGCTGTAACAAAGCTGTAGCTATATTTAAGTCTTTGAAACACCTTTAAAAATAATTCTTTTGCTTTTTACAGAAAATAATGTTCCTAATGATTATAAAAAAAGTTTTCAATATTTGCATTGGGTTTAGACAAATTCAGAGATCTGTGAAAAACAGAAACATGTTCCTCAATTCTATTAAATATAATAAATTTATATGAAATTTATGATTAGAGAAGAAACTTGTCCCACTAGGCCCAAAACCTTTTTTATGGGTTTTGTCTTTGCTTCCATTTTGTATTAATCCTAAAGAGGCTACTTCCACTAAATATCCTTTAGAACGATACCTAGTATGAACAAGGACTGAGAGGAAGATCGATTCTGTGCATAATATTTCCATACGAACAAAAAAAGACTTACCTTCATGAAAAGTAAATGGCTGTATGTAGCTGCACTAACAAACACGTTACCTAGACATGCACTATGTTTGAACATACATACAGCAACTACTGCGTATATTGCTAATTCCCTAATCCACATTAACAAAAAATGTTCATGAGTTTGTGATAAAAGTGCAACGCTATGGAGAGTGCAGGTATTTTGTTTCCTGTGAGAAAGCATTTTGGACCTCTATGTTGAACTGATTGTTTTGTACTGGCTATGGAGCTTATGTTGTAGAATCATGTTAAGGTTTTAGGACATGACACGGACAACCCTTTCTCATTATTAGGTCGACACAGTCAGCTGGAATTTGACTAGAACATGGAAAGCTCTTCCCAGCACAATTTAGATCCTTTGTGCTTCTTTGTATGTTGAAGACACAACAAAAATAATCACTTATTTAAAAGGAGAAGAGAAAAAAGATTCCTCTTAGCAACCACATCTTAATTTTCCATTCTGTAATATGATTAGGCACTTATTTATGTGTTGTCAGTTGCAAACATGCAGAAAACGTAAAAGTTATTGAAAAAATTAAAGTCTGCTCAACTGTCTTGCAGGACTGTTGGTTCTCTAAGTGCTTTGAAATTATGATGTATGAGGTAGATGTTGCATATTAAATAAAGATATTTAAATTATAAAGCCTCCGTTAGTGAGAGCTGATGAATGTTAAATGTTATGAGCCACAAGGCTGTGGCATTCATCATATTCACATATTATCACAGTCAATGATGGAGCAGCCCCAGTGATGACAGATAGACTGCTGTATGGTTATCCCTTATTTTCCTTGCTCCA
The DNA here is from genome assembly GCF_000747805.2 of Chaetura pelagica. Classification (NCBI taxonomy): domain Eukaryota; kingdom Metazoa; phylum Chordata; class Aves; order Apodiformes; family Apodidae; genus Chaetura; species Chaetura pelagica. Next base: position 1,575,430 of record NW_009952881.1, on the reverse strand, counting down.
AGAAAGCCTTTCAACCCCTTTGGCATTATTTTTAGCTTTACTTTAAATTAGCAACTTTTCTGTCACATTCTGGCAGAAAGTATCTATTCTTCACATGTGGACGGTAAAAGAATTATTTAGTGAAGCAAGGAGTAAAGGAAAAGGAAGCAGTAACCCCTACCTCCAAAAAGGCTGCAAACTTCAAATGACTAAAAACAAATATAAAATTGTGATCTTGTGAAAGAACAGCAATGAAACAGTAAGCACACAATAATGGCTTTTCTCTGCACTTAGATAAAAGCTGAATTTTTGATGTGCACAGTATATTTTCATAAAATTTTATATACTATGTTTTATACACTTATTGGCTATTCCGTAATAATGTGTGTGCTAACAGTAAAATTGCTCTTAAATTTATGTGTGTTATTTATACGTTCCCACGTAACAATGCTTTTTGTTGTAAAAAATATTCTGTTTATTAATGTAACTTTACAACCACTGCATTCAAGATCCGTGGTAAATTAATGACATTTTTATTATTTTATAGTGTCATTAAATTTTTACTGATCACTCCATCAAACAGAAGCAATAAAGGCCATAATGCAAACTGGGACACTTAGATCAGGGGAGCAGGAAGGCATTCCATATAGTCTGAAGTAAACGACTTGCTATAAATGATATTTATACCATCTTTAAGGATGTGAGAATACTTGGACAAGTTTGGCAAAACTGTTTCTGTAGTACTGTGGATTGTGTACTTAAATAACAGTTTACTTGCCAGCAAGACAATTTTTTTTCAAACCATATGTGAGAAGATGACTGATTGCATCCATCTCTTGAAAAATAATATACGAAATGTAATAATACACTGGGCAACCCTCCCTTCTGGATTACCAAGACTGATCCGACTATACCCATGCCTCAAATGATTTCAACATGCTTGCCTTTCCCACATCTCAAAATGTATGCTTAGTCTGAAATGGAAAATGGCATGCATGCTGATAATTGTGTAAAAGATTTAAAATATATCTATTTTTTGCAAACAAATACTTCTTTTTTAAGTAGATGGGGTTGGACAATGATGTAATATCCTTTATTTCAATAGTTTATCATGAAAGCAGTTACTAACATTAATTCAAAGAGCTAGTTTCTGGAAATTGAATTAATATGGGTCATTCTGAGAAGCCACACAATATATGACTGAAGGGATACTATTTCTTCCAAGGACAGTACTTTAGTTAGAATGACTAGAAATAATTAGCAATGTTGTCTTTATGTATGAAATGAATTTCAATTGAATTATTCCATACTAAATGTTCTAGTAGCTTATTTTCTAACTATGATCTATTCCCTTCATGTACCATGGACAGTAAACAACAGGAAAACAACTTACTATATTCAAAACATAAAAACGACATTTTCAGTAGAACACAGATAAAATTATTCCTGGTTTGAATAAGGAGAAATCACAAAATCTTTTTCCCCCCTCCTGCAAAGTCAGACATCCAAAGCTTTTCACCTACTTTTTACTACTTTTGAACAGCTAGGACTGAAAAGTTAAATTACCCTCCACTTAGAATCTGTTGCAACATCTTGGCACAGCAGGGATAATTACAAATTGACTTTCAGCCTTATCTCTGGATATTTTAGTTATTACAGGTGGGAAGTTTAAACATTAACCTTATTACAACAACGTCAATCATCCTACTGGTGTGCAGGCATGCAACTGCTGGAATTCTTTGGATGGAAAAGGTAATAAACGCAATAGTGGCATTATTGTTATAATTAAAAGCAAGGCCTTTGGTTTTGCAGAACAGTGGTGAATATCTTGTTTTCAATACCTTATCAGTGGGATCTGCTCCAAGAAACTGGAGAAATTAAATTAGCAAAGCAGGCAAACTTATTGCAGGGAGGCTGATGTGTTAAGATATTACAAGATACAAAGTGTATCTTTTTCAACCACTGATTTTACAAATTGCACAAATGAAGGATGTGTTGAATTCTACAATGCTGACACAACTTGTACTTACTTCATTTTTTAATGAATTTTTACTTGAATTCAATGATCTCAAGAACCAGAAGGTGAATTTTCACTCCAATGCACTGCTGTTTTCAGTTTTTGAAGGTCCTTATATTGCTCATAAACTATTCCATTAGAATCTTTCCATGCTGAACATACAGCACGGACTAGCATCCCTGCCACAGACTACAGATTTGTGTTATAGTAAAGTGCCTCAAAGCAAACAGCTTTCTTGAAAAGATGTGGGGAGAGAGAAACCATTAGGTCCCCTTTTAAATATATTCTTACACCTTGAAGCATAACTGAAAAGTAATAGACTATAAGGAGATAATAAGGAATTTACACTAAAACTTCTCTGCCTGACTGGTAAGACTCAGTTGTCTTCCATGTGACTATGTGACATATGTAAGACCATCACAAACAGAAATTACACCAAAATGGTTCAGTAACAGAATTTCATAATGACTGTCAAGATATGGGACTTCCTTCTTTTAAGATCCAGATTCTGGAGTTAAAAAATAAAATTGCACAGTGTGTAGAAAAAAGTTTGAAACTGAAGTGCTAAAGGCAAAAAATTCATCAGAGAAAAAGCTGCAAACCCAAATGACCTACATGTAAACACTGTGTTTAGCTAATGATTTTGGAAGCCTAAGTTTAAGGATCAGAACTCCTAAAGCCTCTGGTTAGTGTAAGCAGTAGCCATCTTGATCTCTGAACATAAATAAGTTGGATTTAGATGAATTCCCAGATTATTGGGAGCATTCAGCACATATTAATAAGTTAATAAACTTCAGGGAATTGAAAGTTGACTTTTTAAATGTGTATGATTTAAAATATTTTTTTAAAGAAAATAAAAAATAACAGATAGGAAGTGTTTACACCTATTATGCCCTCCTACACATGAAGTATCGATATATCCATAACTACTGCCACACTTGCAGGCACTGCTAAGCCATGGATCTGCCCTGGTTAGATTACTTTCAACAGGATTACTGCACTTACTGAGCCCCCTTAACCAAATACTTTATGCCTTTGTTCATATGGTTTTAATATGGTTTTAACCAATTGCAAGGTTATTTATAAGTTTGCAACTCCCCAGTAGTTAGAATTATGAAGCGTTCAGACTTAAGCATATCCAGTTGTGTGGTAACCCAACTACTGCTTTCATGAGGTTTCCAAATTTTTATTCATGCAGAAAGGCATGATGCATGGCAGTATATGAGAACTTTCTGATTAACTCTTTGTTTCAGCAGCATATTCATGCAGCAGCCTGCAGTAAAACTACATGTCAACTAAAAGGTAAAGTTTTTTAAAAAATAAAATAAAAAAAACCCCATATGAACTGTGAAATTCCACATGAGACTGATAAGAAGTCATCAGTCCTTGAAAAACAAAAGGACAATGAATTAACAGCTGGTAAATGAAAAGCAAACAAAAGGAGTTACTGCTTTACACTCTGCATAATATAGCTGTAGAATTCACTAGAGGTCAGAAAGAGTCCAAAGCTTGGGCTGTCACTTGTTTTTAAAAGAGCTGGATAATTTTATGACTGTTAATAACATTCGTAGTAACACATGCTAAGATAATCAAATCTCATGTTCCAGAGTGTAAGCTGTTCAACTGTTGGGGTCAAAGAGAAATTCCCTTGTTGTGTCTGCTGCTCCCTTCCCTCCTGAGCAACATCCACAGATGATTAACTGGGAGCCTTCTAGGCAAAGAAGTTAATTTATTTTAGGACATCAGGTATTGCTCACTAGATTAAGGGAGAACTGGTAAATGGTACATATTATAATTAGAAAGAATCTGAATGCAACCATCTCCCAAAAAATAAGCAAAAAACCCCAAACAAACAACAAAACAAACAAAAACCAAATCAAACAACAACAACAAAACAACCAAAAGGAAAAAGAAAAAAAAACCAAACAAAACAACAAAACCCCACCACATTTTCTTTTAATTAAACACATCCATGTGCATTTTTGAGAGACAGACAAAAATAAACACAAATTACAACTGACATACACTTCTACTAGGAAACAGCAGGACTGGTTGGTTTTTTTTCCTGTGTCATAGAGTAACTAATGGAAGCAATTCAATAGCTACTCTGGAATCTTCAGAATGGCCAAATTTCTAATGTTTGAGTTACACTAATAAATGCATAAGGGCATGGCAAAGCAATGGTTGGGTTTTTTTCCCCTATTACAATAAATAATACAAAGTTTTAAATAACATACATTTTGCTGTATTATAGTTTAATTTAGGGGCTGGCCTCACTTTCACCAAGTATTTAAAACCCCAGACATTTAAGTGCCATAAAAGTGTACTTTCACCAAATGTAGACAATGCTGTGATTCTGTATGTACATCTGCATGCTTCCCCAAAGTTTTCTGTTTGTGATTAAATTTCATTAAGAATATTGTCATGCATTAGAATCAGAACAGAATGTAGAAGATTGGAGATCTGGTTACTGGCCTGAAAACTGTGAATCTCTTTTTCTCTTAATCATCTAGTAATGTATTCCAGGCTGAAAAAAAACAGCTTTAGCAAGAAGCCAGAACAGACTAACAACCAGCAAAACTGTTCTAGGTTCAGCACAACAATTTTTTTTGGAATGGAGGAAAAATAAAGGCCAGAAAAGAAGTCACCAATTTCAAATTCATTGTGGTGTTCTGCAAACCTCAACAGCACAAAGCAAATCCAGCTGCCCTCCACACCAAGCTGGGAAAAGAGAGGTCTTGGAAAAAATCCAGAAAACACACATGGACATACAGATATGCCACTGGTCAAAGATCTCAAGAAGCAATGTGATGTTCTTTTATGAACAAAGACAGATATATATTTGATTTTAAACCTATAAAAGCTAAGAGAAAGACAGGTTATGTTCTCATAGATACTTTCAGTCCATCATTCAAGCTCTGCCTTATGATAGGCACATGCCAGATTTTGTAACATGATCAAACAATACTAGAAAAACTGTATAAAAATGGACTACATGATGCAATGATCAATTATCAAATAGCAGTAAATTCACTTTTCCTGCTCTACATGTGGGTAGTAGTTATAAAGGTTTCAAAGCAAATATATAAAATATTTTACAATTAAAGAACTAAATTACAGGGAAAATCTGAGTTTTATGCATGTTATTACAGCAATCTTTGAACCTGAATAGTGTTGTATAAAGTACAGACACCAGAAGCTCCATTAGGGTAAATCCTCCAGGGCTTTGGCAGTACTGATATCTAACCTAGAAACTCTGAAAGAGTCACTGGGGCTACCTACCCCTTTTGTTTATCTCTATAAACAATGGAGGCCACTAGACGCGGCTATTTCATTTCCAGGAAGACACCTAACGTAGTTTAAACTGGTGATGCAAAAGACACTTGGGCTTAAATGTTCATATTCATATTTAGAATTAGAAATGCAATCAAGGCTGATAACAAAATCCCACCAAATGCTACTGTCTGCAAGTATAAGACTTACCTTGTGCTAGATGTAAGTATATAATTGCATACCATGCATGTATAGATTAAGTAGCTTTTTTCTGTATTTATCAAGCTGATTTTTTCCTTTTTTTTTTTGGTAGGATTTGAAGTATACTTTTTCAAAGTTGCATTTTATGATTGCTGCTCATATATTACTCTTGTTTATACTCATGCCATTTTTGTTATGTTCAGAGGGAAAAGAAACATATCACTAAAGAATAAGGATGGCTGACAATGGAACAATGATAATAACATCATTATACAGTGTGTTGCCTCTTGTACCCCCATCACTGCCATGTTTTTCTCTGATTATTTCAGCTTCAGGATAATGTGCTGCTTACTGTTTATGTCAGGAAGGCAACATAACTGTTTGCATTATTACAATATCAAATGTGATGTACGTAATGTCTGTATCCCTTGAATAGATCCTGTCTTTAATCCTCACTCAACAGAGAAAAAAACCCAAAAAACCCACAAGAAAACAAACAAACAAAAACCCAAAACAAAAAAAAACACCCACCATAAATAAAAAAGCCCAAACAAACAAAAAAGCCCACCAAAAAAACCCAGAAAAAAACAAAACATTAACTCAAAAGAGTAAATTGCCAATTCTTGCAGTCTTGTATAGGCCTTAATCTTGAAAGGTGCTGAGTACTTTCACTCCAATCCAACAAAGGCTTCAAGGACATGGAGAGTCACTAGTTTACTCCAGAGGAATACTGATGTGCTTGTATTAAGAATGGACTAATGCACTTCAATGAATCAGGACCAAAGTGTGTAGTTCTCATATGTTTACACTGAATTTGAGAAAAAAATGAAACTTCTTTCCAGGCTGAAAAAAGATGTTTTCATCTTCTTATTGATAACTCCTTTTTCCCTTTGAGACAGGTAGGTTGAAGGCTTTCTAGTATGAAGAATTATTCTTGTTTAGGAATAAACAATAGAAAGCCAAAAACACAGTCATGTAAGGATTTATGCAAGTGGATAAGGCAAATTAACAACTACCTATCAGTGAAACTGCTATATTTACTTATCCTTCTAATACAATCAGAACTAAGTTGCTCATAACTTACATTTTCAAAATTTGTACTCAAGGAAAAAACGACCCAAACTAGATTTATGAACCCTATAAATTCATCAAAACAAGCTAAAAAAAATAAACTGATAAAATTAATTTTAGGATAGAGGTTCTATTTGCTACGTTTGACATGCAAATACAGGAAAATACCTACTTCCTGGAAACAGTGAGAGATGAAAATCTCTCAGAAGCATTAACTCTTCCATGCAGGAAGTATGAAACAAAGTAATGCAAGACAGAGAGTACTTTAAAAGGGTAACTGAAGGCCACGCTTTTTTTTTTTTCATGCAGAATCCAGAAACCCTGATACCTGAAAACATCTTAAATGCAAAATGAATACCTACAGGCTGAAAAAATTATGTGGTTTTACTGCTGCAATATACAGAGACAAAACTGCTAGTTGTATATAGCTAATGCTACTAGCAAAACCCCATTCTCTAACTTTTCATTTAAAGTAGAATGATTCTGCAAATCTTATTTTGTTTTAACCATGAAAAACTTGTTTCAAATTTTTCACATAAGATTATCCCTTACTTTTCAGGTCAATACAACAATGACAGTTTAGAAAATCCTTTTGTATCTTAACAACCCATCTTGAATGGGAGTTTCAAAAGTGGTGGTTTCACCCACAGAGCATATTAGTCACTTATGTCCTAGCTCAAACCTATTCTTGACCCCATTTACAGCATAAGCATAGACTCGGTTCTACTACATCTCTCTACATTTAACACTAACTTTTTCTCTCTTTTCCCCTTTCCTCATTCACCTACTCTAGATGACATATATGGAAAAGTTCATGCGATTCACTTAAGGAACACCCAATTCCAGTGGAAGATTTTTGATGCTCTGTGGACAAATAAAATCTGTGGGTAAGAGGGAATTTCCTGTCTCATACCTTCCTTACTCCTTTGTATACTTGTATACTTTATCCTTTGGTCATATTTTCTAGCTGTGTCTTACAGGAAAAGAACAATGTCCCAGGGAAGCAACTGGTATTTTGGAGCCTTTTACTATTATATAAGTATACAATGGTAACAACTATCACTGTCCATTATTAGCACCCAAATAATATTTAAAAGGAGGTTGGTAAAAGTATCTTCAGGCACAGAGAGGGGAAATTATTATCTTCTGGTTACCCAGGAAGTCAATGATTAAACTGAGAACTGAACCCAGGACTTCTGAACATTAGGCCAGTCCACTGGCTGTTATGCCAGACTGCCTCTGCAGTAAATCTGTTTGATGGATTTTTCAGTCATGGAACATTAAAGGCCCTGCTCTTGTCTAATGAATATGTTTAAAGAAAACAGTACAAACAAAAGCAAATTTAACACTTAAATTATCTGAGATGTACTGCTTTGATGTTACACTCGGATAAAGGATTTCCTACTGGAGACCTATGTGCACTTACACACACTGAAAAATGTTGTAGTCAGTACCACTAGCTGGCATGCTGGTATCTATTTATGCCTGAAAATGGAACATAATCAGTTTTAGTTGGTAAGTACAATCTGAGCCAGATTTTATATTACGACCAAAAGCTTGGCAGTGCAGTAGCAGTGGCAAGTAGCAGAAAATTGCTTACAGTGTTATTTGCCAGATTACTTGAAAGATTTACATTGGGTTTTCAAGAGAGTTTGAAGTATTAAAAACTTAAGATTTGGAAATGTGGAATTTTGTTCTTAGTAGCAACAAGATGCAGAGGAGAGGGTTATGATATAGTATGACTGGCTAAATGAAGCATTTTTTAATGTAAACCACCTGAAACATTTAGAAGCAGTTCAGTTTGAACAGTTACGATTATTTTTTTTTTAATTGAAGATTTCAGGAGCCATTTGATTTATATTAAATGCTCAACCTTTCACATCTACTTGTTTAAGATTGATGTTGACATTGTACTAAATATGGACATACAGTTTGTATTCCAGATAAATTGATCTGACTATGAGCCTCACTCTTTAGTATGATTCTTCCTCCAAGATAAATCAATATTTAATATCTTCTGCAACAGCCCCAACAGATAATTTTAAACCTTTTCTCCATCCCATTAAGTTACCTTTAAAAATTCTTTATACAAGGCTTCACAAATGACTTCTAAAAATAGTTTATTAAAAGCAGTCTGAAATTCATTAATTCAGATGGAAAGGGTTTTTTATTCTTGCTGCATTGTGCTGATCTCAAAATCTATCTCTGTTTAGCTAATTCTCCTGCTCAGGTAGGTTGAAGAATAAATACTTCCAGACTCTAAACATGAAGAAAAATATCCTTCTACTGCTTGCTATACAGGACAAGATATCTCTGACCAAAGCTCTCCCTAGTATCCCTGTGAGGATGGGTACTCTTCATCATCAGGCACCAACCTGCACCCAGCTCCAAGCCCCTGCCACATCAGCTAAGAGAAGCACTGATAAGTGGCTGTATTTCAGGCTCAGGTCTGACAACCTCCTTTTTGAACACTAAAATCAATTGTCTGCTCCATCTCCCCTCTCCACTCTACAATCTGATGAAGTGGCTAAAAAGGAGGAAAAAAATCTCATCCTCTTCCCTCAAACCTCTCCTATGGCTAAGGACCCCAGTGGAATAGGACTCTTTGATATCAGAAGAATGCAAACAGCACATAAGAGGAATTTCAAATTATTATATATTGGGAGAACTGAAAGGGATGACACCAAAAGGAAGAGAAAAGCTATATACTCTGGAGCTGTCTGGTTGTATATCCACCATTCAAACTCCAGGATCTTCATATTCCTATCTGAGCTCTCTCTTACTCTGATTTCCGATTCTGCATTAAATTTAAATTGCAGTTGCACAGACACTGTATGCAGCAGTGAAGCTTTGTCTCATCCCTCACCCTCCAACTAACTGGTTCCCATCACAAAGAGACCACAATCCTTTGAATCTCCTGATTCAGCTATTTATAGGATCATGCTGAAAACTCAACCAGTGAAATGTCCCCGTTTAATAAAAGGGGAGGCGGGGATTTTTGTTTTCAAAGCCATGTTTTGCCCCTTCTAGAACACTGTTGCTCAAATAGTTAAGTCCTTGAGGGAGCAGTGAGCTGCAGCCCAGGTTGCTGTGAACCTCTTTGCACTGGAGGGGCAGCATGTGGATCCTAGACACCTCTTGCCTTTTGAATTTATTAAAGATCTTCATCTCAGGATCTATACCTGCTTTGGTTTGATTCAAAGCACAGCCTAAAAGGGTTTGATCCTAAATTAGTTCTTTCATCACTAACAACAAAAAAATATTAAAGAAAAAAAAAAAAAGTTACTGATCAACATAATGAAGTTTTCAATTTTATCTCTATTCCTTTGCTTCCTTAAAGCAATGAAAAATGTGATAAATTGTGCATGTTGCTTATGGAAAATGTTCAGTGTTCAGCTTAGCTGTGAACTCAAATCTAAGGCAGATTTAGCAACAAGAATGCAGCTGTATAGAGAACATACAAACTATATAGCAAAAATATCTGAATATTCACTTTTTCACCATGTTAGTGGGAATTCTACCATGGAGACTGCATACTATTCTATTAATTAAGATATGACACACAAGAGCAATATGAGATACTACAAAAATCCCAGCTAAAGCACAGTGAGGGTAAGGAGCAGGGAAGAGCAGCAGCAGGGAAAAAAAGGAAAGAAGAACCGAGCTAGCAGATCATTGCAAAAATTACA
>NW_009952881.1:1564345-1565136 GCF_000747805.2 Chaetura pelagica | reverse complement strand
ACATTAGGAACATTCCTAATACCAGAGGAGTGTAATCTCAGAACAGTTGAAGGATGAATAAGTAATGTGGGTTCTTACTCAGAAAGGCACATGTGCTGAAATCCATCCTTAACATAGCAAATGCTTTACATTAGGAGAACTTAAATGTGGTCATGAAGAAGGAAGCTGGGTGTTTCCCCCCCCCTTTTAATTGGATTCTTTATGTTCTCATAACACATAATTGCCATGTATCTACAGTAACATGGCATGGACGGAGATAAAAAAATCCCTTGATAAACCAAGTAGCACACTTCATCTCCTTCCCTTACAGGATAGTGAGTAAATACTGATAAACTATGAGTGGCTTTTGCTCAGAATTAAATGGAAATTCTACACAACAGAGTTCACTATTTAGTGCAGAGGACTGATAGGTATTGCAATCTATATATTGTCAATCTACAACTGAATATTAACTCAGTCCAGTCCTTGCAAATGAAGAGAAAAAAATTAACCTTGGGTGAAAGAGGGTGGGAGGAAAGCTTTGCAGGAAAATACCTTTCTTGCATTATAAATTTTGGGTTATTTCTCAAAGGAAAAAAAGAGCTGACATACACTTAATCAATGAGACATTTGTCATGATGTAGTGTGATCTTTAGTATGATGCTGAAGAATAAAGCACAGGAGTTAAGCAAAGTTCAGGCAGGTAATCCCTTGATAAAGGGGAATCCCTTGGGAGAAAGAGTGCAGCCATACAACCCAATCTTATTCATGAGCATTGAAAGAGCTTGAGTGGCATCAGAAAATGAACAGAA
>NW_009952881.1:1547219-1564314 GCF_000747805.2 Chaetura pelagica | reverse complement strand
AGAGAACAAGAAGTTTTGCAGTATATGATATAAACAATTTTGTGTACAGTCCTAATGCACATCCTCCCAGTGGTGGCTTCTATTTGCACTGGCGTCTGAAATAGAGCAGAGTGCTCTTGTACTTTAGAAATTGAAGGGAATTAGCATGTAAAGGTAGGATGCACTAAACAAGAATCTGCATGTATATAAAAAGATAGTTCATCTGAATAAGAGACATGTAATGAAATTGTCACCTAGCAATTGAACTCAAGGATGCAAAGAAAAAGGCATTGAGAGAAGAATGCATCCACTGCCTGCTATCTCAAGAAGCCTTTGGCAAGATAACAGTGAAAGCATGCATCCAGCTACTGATCAACATAGCTCTGACATTAAGCCACAAGTGTCCACCTCTCACTGGCTGTTTAATGAATTGCTTTGGAAAAGGTGGAGGTGAAGAGATCTTTCCAAAACTTGTCTCAGTGTTCTCCCTCAGTTAATGAATGTCAGCAAGTGGAAGAGAACAGAAATTTGATATGTTTTTCCAGCCTTTCTTATAGAAGCATTTGCAACATATTAGAAGCCACAGGCATAAAAGTGAAATACTGGGAAATTAATGTTGTCTGTAGAATTTCAGGATGTAAGCTGGGCAATTTCAGCTTGTGGGTTAGGCATGCTTTCGGTTTTAAGTAGTGTTATAACAGCTTATTATGACTTGAACATGATTTTAGTACAAGTAATCTGATGTTGAATATCATTTATGACCCTGTTACACATTTCCAATTGAGATAGACCTGTTTATAGAGTTAGTATTATGTGACTACAGATGGACAAGCTATGTGCAGTGAACAATTTACCCAAAAAATACTCTTTCCTATGTTTTCAAACTGACCCCTGGAGGGTCAGCAATTTCTATACATGTAGGAGTAATGTGTCAGTGTTACAACAATCTAACTTTTGAGTTATGCATGAATTATGCACATAAATGCTCAATAGTTTGCTGCTTGTGATTTAGGCTGTAGTTGGTCACCTATGACAAATTATATGGTTTTCAATGCCTGACTCCATGGTATCTATGGCAATACTGCCTTAAATTACCTGAAAAAAATGAGGGAATTCTCCCAATCAAAAGACCTCTCAGGTAATGGAAAGACTTTACTTTTATCTATCAACTCCTGCTTCCATTAGCTTTAACACCACAAAAAACCTGATGAACTTGCCTCTGGCATACCAGGAAAAGGTGGCAGTGGTAAGGCAGAGTGCAGCAAGGCCTGCAGGAACCCTAGATTAAATTGCTGCAGAGCTCACAGAGTTGCTGTAAAGATCTATATTTAGAATTGACACTCTATCAGGGGTTGGAAGAGCTCCCTGATACTGTATTCCTCACTTGGTCAGAATGGAGTTTGAAGTGGATGCTGCATCAAAGCCTCCATTTTTTACAAACAGGGGGTGAGCAATTTGGGCATAAACAGTAAAAGCCTAATTGTGCACAAATGTCCATGTTCATATGCAAATATACCCATAGAAATAAGAATCTGTTTGCGTGAATATTTGTGAAAAGAAAACAAAGGAAGGACTAAGCATGGTCAAACTCCATTAATTAGATTTCAAACAAACATTTGCAAATGCCATTTTGGATTTCTTCGCAAGTCTTTTCATGTGATAAAAGAAGACAAATCTACCTGCTAGCATGCTCATTCTTTTGTTAAACCAGCACAAAGTAGCATATAATCCCACAAACAGGCAGCCAAGTAAATATCCTTCAACAACAGGGAATGTATTCCAATTTTTCATACCTATTGATGCAGTCTAATGAGAAACAGGAGACACTTTTAATTTTAGAAAGTAATGAAGTATCAGAGACAGTGATCCAAATTTATCCTTGCTGTACTTAATCTACAGCAGTTAAGAGTTATATTGGCAATGCATTTGGTGTTGTGAATTTACTTAGAGGAATACACAGCTTGGAAATGAATGGCAGCAAGTTTTGTGGATGTCTGCTTGTATCTAAGTGTGAAATAATATGTAAATGTATTCTGTAATTTCAGGACAATTGAAGAAGTTACATGATTCAATTGTGCAGCTGCCATTCTGACCAACAATTTAAATAAATGAATATATTCCTGTCCTAGAAAATTTATGTTGAAACAATAATTTTCAATGTATCTCCATTGTTTTATGGAGAAGAATAAGAAAAAATTTGAATACATTTCAGTATATACCTGCAAAGTCTCCTGAGTAGCTTAGGAAATGTCTTGTACATAAAATACTACTGTTGTGCTATTACAGTCAATACAAAGACACTATCCATTATGGCAGAACATCATCCTTTGGGAAATAACATCCTTGATGGTTTCTGCAAATTTTTCAGCCTTCACTCTGGGGACCAGTTTTAATCTAGTTCTGCTCCTTTGGGATTTTCTGTTGCTCCAAGATTTAAGGGAGAAGACTGAAACAGGGCAAAGCTTTTATCCTTTTCACAGAAAATATTTCACACAAGTGAAAAAACAGTATATTGGGCGTATTTTTTTGAGCTGGAAAGGCAATAGAAGAAAGGGGCCAAATCCCATTGTTATTATTATCATCATCATCATCATTAATGAGGTCTAAGACCTGCAGCTAGGCAACCCCTTCAAGTAGCTCTGAAAACAAAATTAGAAAACATAGTTGTGTTCAGCGACCATACGAGCATACTAGTGAGCATCGGTAGTGGCAAAAAATCTAGTAGCCAATATTCAAATGCAAAAGTAACTATTAATACCAGAAGAGTGTTCTGGTTTCTTTCCTGAAAATAATATTTTATCATCAAGTACAAATTCCTTTTGTGATTGAACTGGAAGCATGAAAAACTTTAAAACTTCACCTAAAATGGGAAGTTTCATCATTATACAGTGTATGTGTAGATATACACACATATACACCTGTCTATATACGTGTATATGGTTATTCAAATAATAATGTTTCATATAGGTTCTTTATGTTTAGATGCATTTTATTTTCTTACGTATGCACATCATTACTGGAACGGTCAGGTTTTTTCCATTTACAGTCCAATAGAGTTTCCATTATTTATAATTTGGGAAAAGTTATGCAATTAAAAATAAAATGCTTAAAAACAAATGTCAGCATGGCAAATTCTTCTATTGGTGCAAAACTGGATCCATAGTAAGCTAGCACCAAAGCTAACTTATCTGTAAATTTAGATGACCTACATATGCCAGAGATTTTGCACTGTTTCTTTTTGTCTTTTCACTGTCAGTTCCACAGTTTCAGTGAACATGTATTTTTAATGCCTAATTTCAAATACATTATTTGTCTGTCTTTCTACAGATAGCATATGAAGTATATCTGGAGAAAAAATTAGTAGGCATATTGGTAGGCATGAGTATGAATATTTAGGTGTAAATAGTAGCATTTGAATAATAGCATGTGATCAATTAAAGGCTGAATCGTATGTTATGTACAGACAGAAAGTTAACAATTCATGAGCAGCTTTAATATTTCTATCTCTTGATTTTGAGGAACAAACTTGACAAGATGTCATACCTACAGCCTTCTGCACCTGGCTCCCATTATAAACTTGGCCTTGATAGTGGAGCTATGTTCTTCTACTGAGGCTCGTGTTCGCAACGGTATTTTCCTCCCGTAACTCTTCTAACCTGATTACCAGTGTTATGGCTGTATTTGACCCCTCAGTGCATGTGCAGTTACAGCTTCCATCACCATCCTCATTAAATGCACAGAGACCAGATAGAACATTTCTTTAAGTATGGGCACAGTTTCTAAATTTGCTTTTATTTTCTGTGATAGCTACAAAAGCTAGTGATGTAGTACAGGCTTCAGGGTTATATTGAAAGTCAGATTATTTTTTTTCCCTTGTTTGTTTGGAAACATTGCTCTTTAAAATATATGGTTGGAGACCAAGGGATTCATTTCATTTTTTTCATGATGCTCTGCTTTGAATTTAATTTCAACTAACATTTTAAAGTTCTAATTGTAAAGATAAATTCACTGCAACACTTTTCCATGTCTGAGAGAAATTAAAATCATTCAGCTATTCAAAGGATGCATCTAATTCCTGAACAGACTTCACAATAGAAAGAAAAAAGAAAAACAAAAAAATAAAACACTCACTGTGCCCTACTGTTATTATATAAATACACTGATTTAGAAAACCAATCAAGCACATACAACAATGAAATTAATACAAAGGTAAAAACCATCAACACCTTGAACTTCTAGAAAAAATAGCAGGGAATTCCCTGGAGTGATATGCTGCTTAGAAAGTCCAGTCATAACACACACAATAAGCCCTGCAAAAATGTTGCCTGGAATAATTATTTTTTCATTAATTGTTATAAACTTACAGTGATTTCATGCTTTATCTTATCCTATTATGCAATTTCAAATATTGGAAGCAACAGCATAATCAAAATTTCTCCAGCTACACAACTAAATGTTTGAAGTCCAGCACGTTTTCCAGTTCTAATAAAAGGGGGCAGTATTACATCAGCTGAAATTCTGAGTTGTCCAGATTATCATAAGAAGTGCTGAAGAATCATACAAAGCTGCTGAATTTCACTGAAAAGAGACTGTTACTGTATATGCAGTCACAAATCTCCTTTTCTGCCTTGGGGTAAATTTTTCAGAGCTAGTTCAATGGCTCCTGAATTGCAGCTACTTTAGAAAATTTTTACTCGAGTCACTGTTTTTCATTCAAAATTTTTAAGGAAATAGTAAAGTTTATATAAAATGAATGGACATTCTTCATGTAGCTAGGATATGCCTAATATCACTGAGGGGTGACCTCATCAATGTTTGCAAATATGTAAGGGGTGAGTGTCAGGAAGATGAAGTTAGGCTTTTCTCAGTGATGACCAGTGATAGGACAAGGGGCAATGGGTGCAAATTGGAGCACAGGAGGTTCAAGGTGAATATCCAAAAAAATTTTTTTACTGTGAGAGTGACAAAGCCCTGGAACAGGCTGCCCAGGGAGGTTGTGGAGTCTCCTTCACTGGAGACATTCAAAACCCACCTGGACATGTTCCTGTGTGATGTGCTCTAGGTGACCCTGCTCTGGCAGGGGGGTTGGACTAGATGATCTTTAGAGGTCCCTTCCAACCCCTAGGATTCTATGATTCTATGAAAATGGAAATTGCAAAATTATTGAAGTTTCAAAAAATTCCAGAACAAAATTATTTTTATATATCTATTTTATAATTTGTTTTTGTTGTCGTTGTTAAGATAAAGTGCTTTTTTAAAAAATAAAATACTGGTGCCTAAATATGGCTTTAGGAAGGTAACTTAGAACACACAATATAAAAAAACTGTTGCTTACATATATTATATATAGCTACAAGCAGATTATTAAATTGGCCAAATTCACATGACAGTGTAAAGGATGTTTGTTTTGCAGGAATTATGAGGACTGCTGGGATTTGTATTTAAAACTTTTCCCTATTCTGGGGCATTTAACTTAGACAAGTCATTTATCTGTTATAAAATGATGAAACTGTAAAAGAGGTCTCTGTGCAACACGTCCTTCTATGTCTCAGAAACTCCCCAAGGAAAGGTTTGTCAGCTGAGCAAAATGACGTACCCAGGAAAAACAGTTTCCCACTTGCAGTGTCTCTTTGTGGAAATCAGATTCTTCATTAGACAGATGGAATACACTCCTACTGAGTTGAATAAATTGCCTATATTCTTGCAAGAAAGTAAGACCACACTAACAGTTCCTTAAGGATAGCAGTCTCTTATTTTTTTCTATCTGTGCAGTACCAGACTTTTTATAATAGGATCTAAATAGAATATATATATATTTAAAAACAAATTAAATTGTACATAAGTATAATGACTATCAAGACAATACCATAGTAAAAATAATAACTTTGCAAAACTAGTAATTTGCTGTTGGCATTTCTATCCATTTTTCTGGACTAATTAGTACGTATTTACCCTTTAATTACAGTAAGACTAAGATTTAACCAACAGAAATAAGAATTGAAAACGCTTACAGATTTTATTACAGTTCCCATATAAGTACTTATGTATCTGCCATAAAAGACTGAAATACAAGAATTGACCTCTTATTTACTAGTTACAAATATTATTCAACAAGAAGCTAAAGACAAAAAGAAAATACAAGAAGCGTTCTTAAAAGACAAAAGCAAATCAGAATAGATCAGTGCCAGAAAAATCTAAACCACTTACAAAGATTTATAATAATCCACACGATCCATATGTCCAATTTTTTCATCCTCTCAATTTAATGGTGGTAATGATTACTTTCAGTAAAAGGAGAAAAGATAATTGCATGCAGGATGCACTGGGAAAGTATTTTCTTAACCATGTGCTGGTTTTTGTTTTGTTTTTAAATTAGTTGAGAAATGATTAATAATAAGGATGCTGATAACAAGGTGCTGCTCTTGGTGATTGTCTGAGAAATACCCTGCACTTGCAGAAGAGTGTGATTCTTGCTTTTGCAGTTGTTCTGTCTGTAATACTGAATGTATGGAGAGAAAAAAGCTGGTAAAAAACCCTTATGTCAACATAATCTAATACTGCTTACATTCTGAAAAAAGCAATACAATGATGGAATCATTGCAGGGCTGTAGGCAGTCAAAAGGTGATTATGTATAACTGGTAGCTTTTCCAGTAAAGACTTTCCTGAAGTGCTTTTATCAGGCAAAGTTTGTACTGTGTGCAGTAGCTTCATATAAATGATGAAGCATAACAGCTCCCGAGGAGTTGTTACACTCTATTGTGTCAATAATCCACATATTTAACAGTCCCTAAACACAGCAGACCGTAACACCTCCAAAGAGGTCGTTACGGCTTATCAAGTCAAATCCAAGTGCCTAAATATGGATTTTATCAATAGACTGTATCATCTCCAAGTGTATTAATACATGTTTTAAAGAATGTACACATTTTGCATACGAACTGTGGTGTATATCAAGATAAATTATTTGGATTCAACTTGTAAAACTTTGATTTAGGAATAAGAAAGGAATAAAAGGCTCCTTATAAGAGGTGCTAAAGTACCATAATTCCCAGGAAGTAGGCAATGACTCATGTCATTTATTTTGGGGTCTAATTCTGGCTTCCTACTGCAAATACACAGTTGCCTGAAAATCTACAAAAGAGTGGGAATGGAATATAAACATTAAAGTGTTATATTAATTTCTGCTTCCTCTCAGATTTCAATGAATACGCTTTGTGGGTAAGTAAATGGGGAGGTGGGAGTATATCCTTGGGTACAGTAGATATGTTGTGATTTTTAATTTGATATATACTCTATCTTGACTTCATATATTTTTCCCCAAAGAAATTAGCATATTTCTGCCTATATTTCTGAAGTGTTTTTGTCAGTGTTTTCATATTTTATTCACAAAAAAGATATTATATGGTCCTTTTAAAAATAATGTCAGTTATCTTATAAATTATATAACATTTTCAGGTTCATTTAGAGCCTTAAATCAAATCAAATCTTCTAGATAATCACGCTGGTTCAAAATACTAAAATACATGCAAATAATCCTAGCAATGCAAATTTTGTTAATTTTTTTTTGCTGAAAGTAAACATGGCAGGACTGGAAAAAAAAACCAAACCCATCCTCTAAACAAAGCAAACTTTTACATTATTTTACTTTTATTATATCATATGGAAAGAGCTCCATACCTATTTTCTGGATTTTAATAATTCTCTCTCCTTCCAGTGTTTCTGTTTATTCTTTGAATATACTGACACAGTAACTTTTTCCCTTTTCTCAGACTATACCAGATCAGCACCAGGTGCAGTAAAAAAAGTCAACTGTGCTATCATGACCTTTTGCCTTGTGTGCACTGAACTCATGTTTTGGCTCAGATAAGTTAATTTTAGTTCACATGGTACTGAGTTTTGGATTTGGAACCAAATAAGCGTTGATAACACAGAGATGGTTTTAGCTATTGCTGAACAGTGTTTCTACAGCACCAAGGGCTTTCTGTTTCATATTCTGACCCACAGGCAAGTAGGTCAGGGGTGCAGAAGACTGCGAGGGAGCAGAGCCAGGCCAGCCTACCCAAACTGGCCACAGAGATATTCCACATTGTGCTCAACATTAAAAGCTGGGGAAAGAGGGAGGAAGGAGGAATGTTTGGAGTTTCAGCATTTGTCTTCCCAAGTAACTTTCACATGTACTGAAGGCCTGCTTTCCTGAAAATGGCTAAACATCTGCCTGCTGATGGGAAGCAGAGAATTAATTCCTTATTATGCTTTGATTTTGATTCACTTACTACACTGTCTCAAACCGTGGGTTGTCTCACTTTTACCATTCTGATTCTCTTCCCCATCCCACTGGAGGGAAGTGAGAGAGCAGCTACGTGGTGCTTACCTGCCTACTCTAACCCACAACAGTACACCAACTGAAATAACTCCATAATTGTAGATGTCTATAGAATGGTATAATCTCAAAAGTATAGCCTAACCCTACTGCTTCAGCAAATGACAAAACTGGACTGTGTCAAAGTGCTGCATGTTTTTGTTTTGGTCTTTCTGATGAGTAAATCTCTGTGAACACTTTTAAAGCTTTGTAGGAGATTTTTTTGAAGAGCAGAATATGAACAGAGGTAATTTTCAAGTCTGTGTCTCTAACCAAATAAAAAGCTCTCTGAGATTTAAATGAAACATTTTTGAAAAGGCCTAAGCCCAGGCTTTGAAGCTATGTATATAATTTTGTAAGCACAATCATTTGCACAACAAACTATTACCAGCTATCTGAACTTGAAGACCAATAACTGACCAGAACCCAATAGCTTTTTTTTAAACCAGCTGCAGGCAATTAATTTGTCATCTTTTTCTGGTGCTGGCTTCTAGCTACTCATTTATACAAGTCTAATTACCTGAAGCCAATTTCTGAAAATTTGGTCCTGAAAACATAGGATCCTCATTCTTCAAAAGAAACCAATCCAAAACTGCAACTATGTTATCAAAGCTCCACTGGGATTATGACAGAAACTATACACATTTTTTTTGGCATGCAATTATTTCAAAATTATGTTTTTCTAATTGAAGTGATCTGTCCCTCCCGCCCTCCCCCCGTATTTTGATCATCCTGCCCATCATTTTTAGAGTAAAAGAAATATATCATAATGTTAAAATTGAAAGGCAGAGGATAAAGTGGGGAAAGAAGAATATTCTAGAATTCTGTTTGTGCAAAGGATGCTTCTGGTTTTAATGTCTTTTATACTTGCTATAAAATATAAATACATTCCCTTAGTATTCATTACTGATTTAATTATTTTATTTTATTTAGGATAGAGAGTGGAGATATATCATCATATTAAGTGACTGATTTAAGTTCCATTCTTTTGTGAACCCTGCCTTTTCTTGCATCTCACAGAGAGGAGATAACAGACTAGCTAATAAAAGGTAAAACCAGAGTATGTATCACAACTTTTTGCTGCCTTAATGGTTCACTACATTGTACATGCTACAATAAATACACCCAGAAGGATTATATAAGGGCACTGAGAGATTTAACAACAGAATTTGCTGCTGCTGTTTTATTCTTAGGTTTTAAAAGTGGCAAGTGCTACTATAAAAATTGTCTCCATAAAAGATGGCGTTTGAGAATGATGTTGTATGTATTTGTTAAAGACTTCCAACTGACTGCTGTATTTGCAAGTAAAAAAATGTCTTTTTCCTCTGACTGTCTGATGTATCACCTTAATCTGGAAGCTGTACATCCATCTGTGTTGCCAGTAACCAGCAGAAAAAAGAAATTTGATTATTCACTGAAATATTTACTGACTCTGCTTTAAAAGGTGAAAGATGAAATAGAAACTTGTTATATCGAATATAAGACATCAACAGAGTACTGAAAATACTCAGGAAGCAGACATGACAAGTAAGTGGATGCCATTTTTATACTTAATTTTCAAAGTCAAATCAAATATTAAGAATTATTTTAATATCCCTTGCAGTGTATTAGGCATTTTTAAATGTCAAGCCATTGAAACTCATAAAATATATTTCAAAAATAAGCATAATTTTATGAACTCTTCATACTGATCATAGAGGTGTGAAATTAATTTTATTTTTATAACTTGGACTTTAGTACTCTGCCTCTTAGTTTAGACAAACTGTTGTTGTCTACATATGGCCTGCTCAATCAGTTATTAATTTCTATATTTTTTCATAGCATCAATTTGGTTTAAAAGACTTAATCAGTGCTAACATTTAAACCAACACTAGCAGAAATAAGTATTGAAATTCACTCATAAAAGCATGAATAATCCTGTGTGACAAAAGTTAAGTACATCTTTTTATTAGACACTGAGGCTTCCCTTTGTTTTGAGTACTGTGAAGAACCTACCAAACAAAAATGTAAGGTGTATATTAAAAGGTATGTACCAATTTTTTGGGTCTGTTTAAAATACTTATTTGGTTTTCTGTGGCTTGCTACAATCTACTTACCCTCTGAGTATTCCCTGGTGGGTTGAGAAAAGATCACAGTATCATCAAAATCATGGTTTAAGATTGTGTCGGGTCTTACTCTCAACCTGGACCAAAAGTTCCTTCTTGCCTTTGGAGCACAATATAATATCCTCTCCCTCCACCAAGATACAAAGAACCTCCCTTCTAATATACAGATATACTACAGAATTTTCATTAATGAATTACAGGCATTGAAAGCTACCTGTTTTTCAATTTACTTGGGGGTTTTTTTTCAGCAAATAATCAACACTAGTTGCTTCATAGGCCAACAAATGTATCAGTTTTCTTTTCAACCATTACTAAATTGCATCATAACTGATCCTATTTGCCAATGCCATACTGATTATTGGGATAAGTTTTTTCCCTTTCTAGTTAACTGGAATAAATTTTGTGGCATATAACTGATTTTGTGTCAGTGGTGAAAAATAACTTGTGCAATGTGTTTTTTGCAGCATAAGCCACCTTTAGGGAAGCTATCAGGGAAGCATTCTTCATCAAAAGGGCTGCTTTATAGCTCAGCCAATTACCTGATTCAGTGTTCACTGGCTCTGTTATACACATAGAGACCTGCTCCTGGAGCAGATCTTGTAGACCTTGGAAATGTCACAAAGCAGGACAAAACAGATACAAAGAATTTTCCAAGAGACTTCTTTGTCCTCTGAGCTGGCCTTAAAGTGTGTGTGATAGAAACCATTCCTCACCTTCCAGATATGATGCCAGCTTGCTATTTTGTAAACTGAATGATGTCCCACTCAGTCCAATGCTGGTCACATTCTCTCATCACTTTCTTTCATTTACCATTTTATTGTAGTGCCTCATTTCATGTCAGTGATAGGGAACTACAGACAAGATTCAAAATAATAACTTTGATCTTTAATTTCCAATTGAAACTAAGAGCAAAAGGCATTGTTGTGAGCCTAAATAATTCTTTGCACCGGAGCCACATATTCAAGCACACTCAGATACATTCAAGAGCATCATAATAATCAGCCACGCAAGAACATAACTGGCCTTTTTGCCATATTTATCAATCCAGTAATTCTCAAAAGCAGTGTCCACTAACTATGTACCTTCAATTAATTTTCTGCATTGTTACATGCATGCTTACAGCTTAATCACATGAGTGCACAAGACTTTTTTTTGAGTGCTGTCATGTAAACGTAGAGATGTTTTGTAGCACAGCACTGTGAACTGACAAGGTGCATTTAACATGAAATCAGGTATGGCTAAAAGCTCTGAAAAGAAATTTTATATAAAAATAAGAAGCTATTTGCAGGAAAAAGAATGAATGTGTGTCAATGGGAGACATTACCTTTTCATTCCTGCAGTTGTTTAGACCCATGTTATTCATGGAGGGCAATTTTCCATCAACACCATGCGGCTGCTGCTGCTGCTGCTGCTCCCTTTGGATCTGCTCTCTCATTTTTCGAGCCTCCTGAATGGCTTTCATTACTGTGTCCTGGTCCCCAAATAGGGCAGGTGAATTAAGACTGGAAAGAATATCTATAAACAGAGAACACACTTTATTTAGGTAATTAACCAAGCTACAATCCCGGACAAGCCCTCAACTCTCATACTGTTAGAGCTGCACCAAGCTAACATCTGCAGAAGGAGGAGGGGTGGCAATTGTTGTCTGAATTAATCTATAGAAGGGATTGATAAGCCTGTGCACTTCTTTTGCTGTTGTAAATAAAACCACCAATGTCTTGGCATAGCCTGATATGGAGGTGACTGAGCTTACTTCATGGGCACAAAGTTCAAAGTTACATATATGTTTAAGACAACAGTATTTTGATACTTAAGGGGGAAGCATTTGAAGAAATAAAAATAATTAATAAAAGAAACAAAGAACAAAAAGAAATCTTGTTTACTTGGCCATGAATGTCAATGTCAATTTTTAGCATCTCTTTACTGAGAGAACCATCACTTCAGACATTTAGCTTTCAATTTCAGAGAGACACCCATAGCTACCTTTGAGGCCAGAGCCTGTTATCACCTTAACATGAGTATGAAGGTCTAAATCAATAGAGAAAAAAAAAAAAGTTTGCTTTCTATCACTCTGGACAGAAACTTTTAAACATGCATCAAACACAAAGGAAACATTCTTCTTGCATCTTAACATGCACCCTAGAGGTAAAGATGAGCGTCCCAGTTATAGTTTCTGATTTGAGACCAAAAGATAGCAATTATTTGCTGACTAGTTGTTTTGTGTTGCTATAATGAAGTTCTAACCTAAGCCACCTGTTCCTGCATGGGAGTATCCTCTGTACTGCACATGGATAGATTTGTGCATATACATTCTAGCTGGGAAAATCTGATCAATCAGAATTTGTCCATGACCTGTGCATCTGCCTGACAAGCAAATGTCTTTCATAAAAGCTCAAAATTTGTTAGATTTGTATACTTAGTAGGAGCCCACTATTAAAAAAAACAAAACAACCAAAACCAAAGACCAAATCAAACAAACAAAAAACTACAACAAAAAAACAAACCCTCAAAAACCTAGGCTATGACTTGGAACTCTTCGCCAAAGATAATTTTCTTGTTCTTTTTACTTCATTGAAGTTCAGCTGAGTAAAATATAGCAAATCCAACCTCAAAGGGCCCTGAAGTCTTTCAAATAAAAAAGGTTATGAATAAGGGATTCTCATGCTTTATCCTGGACACTGAACAGTTGATTTAATACTGTGGTCTAGATGAGAAGAAATACAAACTGTGATTTTTTCTGTCTGCATGGAGCACCCTTCTCCACAATTAAAGTAACTCATTAGAGAACAACCATGGTTCTTGCTAGGTAAAATTTCCAAAGCTTTGAACTGATTCAGCAACTAGGTTCCATTCTGGAGTGTAAGTTGAGAACCATATTTGCATTACTTTTAAGGAGACTTAGACTCCCAGTCACCTAAATTTATCATAAAAGCAGAGCAAAAGCTCCTGCATTGCTTGCTGATTTTGACATTTCCCTTCCTTCTTTTATTCTTAAGGACTGATAGGAAAAAAAATTATGACTTAGTGTGAAAAATATCCAGACCTTAGGTGTATCTTTTCTAGCCCATTCTCGGGAATGGTCTATGGCTTCAGGCTGATATTCCACTGTCTAATGTTACTTGGTGCAGTGACAGCTGGAAATAAATCGACAGGTAGAATATCTAGCTAGCTGCCAAAAGTATCTTTCAGAGACTGTGATGTTCCCAAGTGTTGAGAATGGGACAAATCATAATTTTTATATATTTAATGTATGTATTTAACATATCTGTTCATTATTCATAAGTGTTTCTATATATCTCACAAGGACACTTCAGCTACAGATTGTGAATAAGTGGTCTGTAGCAAGTATTTAGTCACTGTTAAAATTTACTATTTGAACTTTAGGGCTGATCATCCATATTTTGCAGCTCTTGATTCTGTTTCTTGACTGGTTAAGGCAGTCTTCATACATAGTTTTCATATCAGATTTGTTTCATTACTTAATAAGATTTATTTCTTAATTGAAGAATCAACTTAACAGCCAGAATGCAGAAGATTACATTTCTTTTAGAACCCTGTTAAAGGAAAACTAATGGTATGTTTCAGCTACATAGCTAAAAAAACACATTTAGAGCTACCTTCTTGCCTGGCTCCTGGGTTACTGTAAACCACAGAAATACTGATGTTCCTTGACCCTGGTTCAACAAAGTGCTTGAAAAGGTGCTTATTTTAAGGCATGTTACACCTTTGCATTGCGTGCATACTAATCACACAAGCCATTATTTGTGTCTATCTAGTATCTAGTCAGGCCACATGTGCATGTAAAGATTTATTTTTTTTGTTTAATCCAGAGGTCAAAATTCAAAAGTTAACTCTGCCTGTATACACCCAATTGATGTACTTGGGGAAGATATTCACACAAACCTCTTCTACACGTTTTTATATATGCATGTCTTTTTACTTATGTGTATATATGTGTATGAATGCATTTTTCTTACATTACATATTGATTTGCTGTATTCTTGTAGATGCTTATAACTGCTGCATCATTTTCGTTACTCATTCAAAACCCTGGCATCCAAAGATCTTTGAAAATCTTTCCTGCATTTTGTTTCTTCCATTTTGCATGGAAATGTAGGCCCAAATATCTACTTAATCCAGATGTAAGTGTGCTCAAGCTGAGACTACATGTGGAAAACTTACATGGGTAAGCTTTCTCCTTTCCCCAGGAGAGCTTATTTACCTAAAGAGGATCCTCTTCCCAGAGATCCACCGAGGGGGCTGGGGATGCCACTCTTGTTTGTCACTGTCACTGGACTGCTTTTACTAGCTGGGAAGAGGTTCTGTGTTGGAGATGTTGGGGATTTCACAGGTTCAGCTGTTTTGGGTCGGGCTGACAGATTCAGTGGCTGGGCTGCTTCATCCTACAGGAGTTTAACGTAAATAATTATTAGGAAAAGACAAATGAACACATCATTTTGCAAGCAGCAGCTACTCTACACCTCGAAGACAATACCACATTCTCCAGCAATAATAACAAAAGAAGCTAATTATCTGCCTCCTTTAAGATTCAGCAAAAGGAAACCTCATTAATTTCTCTGTGTTATGCTTCTATTTACATTAACTATGTGGCTGGATCATTCTTTTTGCCAAATTAAAATTTGAATTAGCTCACATTACAGCTTAATTTCCTAATGTGTTTTCAGAGATCTAAATTAACCTAGGGCATTTACAAAGAATTATTTAAAATTTCCAGCAGCTCAGTAAAGCTTTTGCATTGGTTCTATTTGAAAAGTTCCTGGCACTATAAAAATAAGTTATGTAGCTTATTTTTAAATGCATTAGAAGCTAAGGAATCAGAAGTACTTCTATGAAAGAATCATTTGGAAACCCTGACAGTTCTTTGGCCCACGTTTAATGCTGCTGCTAACTTATACATTCCATGCATCTTATTTTGAGTGCATTTTTTGTTTAGTAAAAGAATCTCTGCTGTTCCCCTATAATACAGGATAAGAATGTAACTGAATTCAAATTCCTTGACTAACTAGGGTAATGAATGCATACAATATGCATTTTAAAATGTATTTTTCTACTATTTAATTTTATATATTTTACAATATTTTATTATTCAAAATTGAAATGCATTTTTTATAGATTTATGTAAAATCAAGAATCTTTTTCACATAGATCCTGTTCTACTTCTCATTAGATAAATCTCTAATTATTTCTGTATTCTGAAGTTATTTTTACTGCATTCAACATTTAGTGTATCTGCATGTTTATTTGCATAAAGACAGAGTATATGGAAATCTAGTATCAGCACTTTTATATATTTTTGACACTTTTCATTTGCAATTATGGAAGAAATTCTCTCTGACATATATCTTGTTTCAGTGCTAGGGGAGCATAAGTCCATCTAAGAAATATCTTAACTTTTAGAAGAAGACTCATTCAAGCAATTAATTTCTTTGATCAGGATAGATATTCACAATGTAACCTTCTTCCCACTCTTGGAGCTTGTTCCTTTTGCATAATATGTTAAGCAAGACAGAGCATTTGGAAAATTGTGAAACAGTGATTTTCTGTAATTGAAGAGCCCAGTAAGACAGATCTCTTACTTAAAATATGCCCAAGTAGAATTATGCTGGATATAAGAGAATATTTTTTCGTATTTTCAAACACTGCATGGATAATTTCAAAGCTTAGAAATATTTCAGAATACAATAATACACTACAATATCTTTTCTGTTCCTTTCTCCTTACTGTCAAGCACTGGTTTAGGAAAGTACATCTGATCATACACAATTTATTAAACAGGTAAATGTAACAAACAGGTATTTATAATGCTATCATATCTCCAGTTTTAAACTGTTTCCATAAAACTGCATGACACTCTTATTCTTCCTGACCTTGTGCTGTGCACAAATGCACACACCTTTTCAGAGTCCAAGTGAAAAGAGAAACAAAATAGTATAAGGGATATAGTCCATTCTTGTGCTTTGTGGCTATGTTTACATGCAAGCTGTTTCCTTGCACAGATAACAAAGCAGATTCAATAAATTTCTGTGAGAGTTTAAGACTATAAAGTTTGTCAAACTAAGGACAGTGAGCATGTACACATACAAATCTATGCTACCATGTTCTATTTCTAAATAACTTTCTGCATATTACTGATATGATCATGTGAAAAAAACAAAACAACTCTAAGCACTGCCAGAACCTTTTTGTTTGTACCTCACAGACAGCATTCTTATTTCTGCAAGGCAATCTAAAATCTAGAAAATATTCTGGTCACTGACTTAAAAAAAACCCACCTATTGTGCTGAAAATCTGACTATAAAAGAATTCAATTAGTTCTATAAATAGTGCATGTAGTATATACAGACAACAGTTTAAAACCAGAGAAAATGTAGAAGATGTTTTAAGCTATGCATGACTATCAAAACTGTAATGTCATATAAAGGTAAAAGTTTGCAAAGACAGCTTACAGGTACTAGTTTATTAGAATGCTTTTATACTAATTATTAATTTCTTCATTAGCCAGTGCTATTTGCCCACATAAAGCACTTGTAATGTATCTTAAATGTGTTCAATGCAATAGTGTGCTTAATAAAAATAAGAATAAAAATGATTCTTTTTAATTAACATACATTTCAGTCAATTCAAGTTAAA